>NW_007252322.1:606040-681345 GCF_000164805.1 Carlito syrichta
CGGCTGATTTTTTGATTTATTGTAGAGATGAGGTCTTGCTGCCCAGGCGGATCTCGAACCCGCGGGCTCAGGCAATTCACTCACCTCAGCCTCCCAAAGACGCGGGATTACAGGCTGAGCCACCGAGCCCGGCCTATTTTAGTTTTTGTTGCAATTGCTTTTGAGATCTATGTCACAAATTCTTTTCCTAGGCAAATGTCCAGAAGAATATTTCTAGGTTTTCTTCTAGATGTTTATGGTGTCAGGTCTTACATTTAAGTCTTTCGATCTTGAGCTAATATTTATATATGATGAGAGATGGAGATGCCATTTCATCTTTCTGCATTTGACTAGCCAATTTTCCCAGTACAATTTGTTGACTAGAAAGGCATTTACCCATTGCTTATTTTTGGTAGCCTTGTCAAAGATCAATTGGTTGTAGGAATGTGGTTTTATTTCTGGGTTCTCCATTGACATAATGGAACAAAATGGTATAACTATAGTATAATTTGAAATCAGGTAGTGTGATGCCTCCACCATTGCTCTTTTTGCTTTAGCCATTTGGGTTCTTTTTTGGTTCCATATAAACTTTAAGATTTTTTTTTTCTAGTTCTGTGAAGAACAAATTTGGTATTTTGTTCTGAATTGCTTTGAATCTATCGGTTGCTTTGGGCAGTATGGTCATTTTAACACTACTGACTCTTCTAACCCATGAACATGCATGCTTTTCTATTTGTTTGTGTCATCTATGATTGCTTTCATCAAAGTTTTGCAGTTCTCCTTGTGGAGAGCTTTTACTTCCTTAGTTATGTGCTTATGTATGTATGTATGTATGAATGTATGTATGTATGTATTATGGCCATTATGAATGAGATTGAGTTCTTGATTTGGTTCTTGGCTTGAGCACTATTGGAGTATAAGAATGCTACTACTTTTTGTACTTTAATTTTTGTATTCTGAATCTTTACTGAAGTGATTTATCAGGTCCAGAAATTTCTTGGAGGAATGTTTAGGTTTTTCTAGGTATATAATCATGTCATCTGCAAACAGGGATAGTTTGACTTCCTCCTTGTTGATTTGGGTACCTCCTTGCCAGTTTACTCTTGCTAAGACTTCCAGTATGGTGTTGAATAAGAGTTCCTGTTCTGAGGGAGAATGCTTTCAACTTTTTCCTGTTAAGTCTAATGTTGGCTGTGGGTTTGTCATATATAACTCCTATTAGTTTAAGGTATGGTCCTTCAATGCCCAGTTTATTGAGACTTTTTATCATGAAGGGATATTGGATTTTGTTGAATGCCTTTTCTGCATTTGTTGAGATGATTATATGGTGTTTTATTTTTTCTTCTGTTTATGTGGTGTATCACATTTATTGATTTGCAGATATTGAACCATTTTGCATTCCTGGAATAAAACCCACCTGGTTATAATGGATAATTTTTAAAATATGCTCTTGAATTCAGTTAGCTTGTAGGTTGACCAGAGCATCCAAATTGATCAATCAAACACTGCATGACCACCAAAAACATGTTGATAACAATATCATAATCGTGTGTGACTTCAGCACCTCACTGTCATCACTAGACCTATCATCATAACAGAAAATTATTTTAGAAAAACACTGGACTTAAATGGGATGATGGATCTAATAGACACCTACAGAACTTTCTGCACCCAAAACTGCAGAATATATATACTCCTCATCTTCACATGGAACATTCTTCAAAATAAATCCTATGCTTGGCCCTAAAGTAAGTCTCACTAAATTTAAAAACATCAAAATTATACCAAGCATCTTCTGAGACCACAATGGAATAAAATTAAAAATCAACAGTGAGAGGAACTTCCAAAACTATACCACTGTATGAAAACTGAAAAACTCACTCTTGATTGACCCTTGGGTAAACAATGAAGTTAAGGCAGAAATCAAAAAATTTGTTGAAACAAAAGAGAATAGTGACACAACATAGCAAAGCCTCTGGGACACAGCAAAATAAGTTCTGAGAAGAAAGTTTATAGCATTAAATGCCAACATCAAAAAGATAGAGAGATCAGAAATTAACAGCTTGACCTTGCACCTCAAGGAATTAGAAAATCAAGAACAATCTCAATCAAAAGCTAGGAGAAGAAAAAATTAACAAGGATCAGCGGACAACTAAATAACACCGAAGACAAAAAAAAGTGATACAAAGGACCAATGAATCCAAAGGCTGGTTTTTAGAATGAAGAAAAAAAATTGACAGACTGCTAGCTAGACTAACCAAGAAACAAACAAAAAAATTAAAGTAAATTAGAAATGACAGAGGTGACATAACACTTGATATCACAGAAATAAAAAAATCATCATGAACTACTATGAACATCTCTATGGCAATAAACTGGAAAATCTAGAGGAAATGGATAAATTCCTGGAAGCATAGAATCTTCCAAGACTGAATCCGGAAGATGGATACCTTAAATAGACTAATAATGAACAATAAATCTGAATCAGTAATTTAAACAAATCTGCAAAAAAAAACAACAACAAAAGCCCAGGGTCAGACAAATTCACAGTTGAATTTTCTTTCTTTCTTTCTTTCTTTCTTTCTTTCTTTCTTTCTTTCTTTCTTTCTTTCTTTCTTTCTTTCTTTCTTTCTTTTTTGAGTTGGAGTCTCACTCTGTTGCCCAGGCTGGAATGCAATGGCATGCTCACGGCCACCTTGACCTGCTGGGCTCAGGCAATCCTTCCACCTCAGCCTTCCAAGTAGCCAGAACTACAGGCGTGCACTACCACGCCCAGCTAATTTTTTGATTGATTGTAGAGAAGAGGTCTCATCATGTTGCCCAGACTGGTCATGAATCCTCTCACCTAAGCCTCCCAAAGTTCTGGGATTACAGGCTTGAGCCACCACGTCCGGTCCACAGTTGAATTTTACCAGACATACAAAGAAGAGCTAGTACTAATCCTATCGAAACAATCCAGAAAACCAAGGAGAAAGGATGCCTCCCTAACTCATTCTATGAAACCAGTATCAAACAGATATCAAAATTGGGCAAGGATGTTGCAAAAAAGAAAACCACAATTTTTTTCCTTTATAGTCTAACTAAAGGTTTGTCAATATTTACAATATTTTTTAAAACCTCTGATTGCATGGAATTTTTCTATTGTTTTTCTAGTTTCTAGTTCCTTTATTTCTACTCTGATAGTCATCATTTTTATTTCTTCTGCTATCCTTGAAACTCATTTGTTCTTTATTTTTTAGTGCATTGAAGTATGAAATTAGTTTGCTTGAGATCTTTCTCTTTCTTAAATGTGGGTCAATAGCACTAAAACAATTCCTTCTTACAACTACTTTTGCTGTATACCATAAATTGTTGTGTGCTGTGTTTCTATCTCTGCTTATCTCAAGATACTTTTTGATTTTTCTATTGACTCCTTTGACCCATTCATTTTTCAGTAGTAAGTTTGTTAATTTCTATTATTTGTGATTTTTCAGAAATTTCTTCTGTTATTGATTTTTAGTTTATGGTATGTTTTTAGAAAATCAATATGATTTGAATCATCTTAAATTTGTTAAGATTCATTTCGTGGCCGAATGTGATCTATCCTGCATTGTGCTACTGTGGGCTGAAATGTTCTGTATATGTTTGTTAGGTCCATTTGGTCTTTAGTGTGATTCAAGTCTGCTATTTTCTTCTTGATTTTCTGTCTGAATGATCTTTTATTGATGAAGGTAGGATATTGAAGTTTCCTGCTATATTGTATCGCTGTCCATCTCTCCCTTTAGCTCTCTTAATATTTACTTTATATACTTAGTTATTCCAATATCGAGTGCATATATCTTTACAAGTATTATATGAACTTTAATATATAAATCGATCCATTTATCATTAACTGATGACCCTCTCTGACTGATTCTAGATTCCATGGGGGTGAGTCTGGAACCTGGGTCCACAGGGAATAACACAGTGCTGGTTAGGCCTGAGACTGCAAGTGTTAGGCTGGCATTGGTGCAGACTTGGTACCAGTGTCCATAAGTATGAGCTTGTTATTGTGTCTGTGGAAGCTGACTTGGTGTCAGGGTTTAAGGGTGAGATTGTTCCCATGGGAACAGGTCTGGTGTTTGAGCTCGTAAGTTTCAGCCTGGTGCTTGGGTGAGTTTGAGGCATGGGTTTGCAAGGTGTCTAGGGTTTGCAGCCTGGTGTCTAGGGCTGTGGGTGCCCACCTGGCACAATGGTGGGCCGTGAGCTTAGATCCATACAGCAGAGCCCAGAGACTGGGTTCATGAGCCAGTTTATTTTCGTATTCTTTAAAGGATATTTGTTCTTTATCATTGTTCCTTCCATCGGAAGAGCATTGTTTTGAGGTTATAAATAAAATACTTTTTATGGGTAGTTAATTTGTGCTATCTATAGTCAATAAAATATTATATGAAATGCTGTCTTATTCAGTTAGGACCAGTGTAAAATATATTTTCTTAATTGCTATTTTTTATTTGTCCAAAGAAGAGGGGATAAACATCATGAGAAAATAAAAATCATCATGCTATGTTTCACTTTTTCAAACTAAATCCCAACTACTTATATAAAAACAAGTGAGACATAAATTCAAGGAAAAAGAAAAGTGAGAAGGAAAAAGAAAGCGCAAGGGTGGAAATCAGAAAAATAATTAGAAGTCTGTGACAATTCTGATTATATAGAGAAATATCTGAGTACCATAGCCTCTTGCTTTTCCAAATTAAGAAGGTCTTTAAGAAATTAGTAATTTGTTGAAATGCAGTGACATCCATTTATTCCCAGATTAGATTTTATTTGCAAGTGTATATTCATATGCTTAACTAGCACATTTACTTGAAAAGACTGAATCAGTATTCTTCGTATGAAAAGAGTATGAACGCATACCTATGGGACAGTGAAATCTTTCAGCATTAACAAAGAATATCTATTCACCTTAGTTTCTTGGTTATGAATATGTTATAAATATAGAACTGTCATCACCTCCAGTTCAATCCTGCTTCACCTATCCATGAAGTTCACATCCATAGTTTGTTAGAAATAAATAGCGTGAAAGACATGCAGTCTCAGTGTGACTAAAACCTTGTCACCTCAATCACGAGGAAACTCTTTTCATCTTTATTATTTAGATAGAGTTTTCCTGCACCTATAATTACATTTTTTCACAGTGGATAAATACTACTTTACCAGGCATTTAGTTCTTCCATGCAAACCATAAAGAAACATAACATAAATCTAGGTCACATGCCAATATACAAGAAAATGACTTTAAGTTACATTTCTGGTAGATTAAAGTTTCATTTAACACATAAAAAATATCAGAAGAGGTTATAAGACATACTAGAACATTAGAATGTTAGTATTCATACATTTACCTTAGGTAGTTTTACCACAGTGTATAAAGAATTTTATCCACAGTGTGCAAAGAATTAGAGCTTCTGTCATGCTTTGCATAGGGAAATATACTTTTGAGGTTTAAAAGTAATTTTTTTCAGTATATGCCACAAACTTCTCTTTCAAAGATCGAGCAATAGAAAAATAGAAAGGGTTCTTATCAGCAAAAGTAACACTTGTACTAAGTTATTCATGGAGAATCAACCACAATAAAACATGTTATAAATCACTTTGCAATCTCCCAGTCTAGTTATGCAGTAAGTTAATTCAGAAACTCTAAAAAGCGTTCTCAGACATAGGTGTTACTAGAATAATGAGAACATTAGACAGAGAGTCATTTTTTCCCCCAGGCATATTTGTATTTCTCAGTATTCTAAGAAAGGTCTTAAAAAAGCCAATTTACAAACAGAGAACCTCTCAGTTGGTATGTCCTTCTAAATACAGCATAAAAGTGTAGCTAAACGCTACAAATAATGTTTCTGAGATAGAGAATGGTATAATACAGCAAGCAAGCTGTGTAATGGAATTAGATAACACTGTCATATTAAGTAGGTACTTCAATTTCAGGCCTCATTTTATTCCCTTGTAGAGATGGGGAAGATGATAATAATTCTAACCTCCTATGGTTTCTTGCCAGGATAAAATAATGTAGAAAACAAAATATAGCAATAAGTCCAGTTCCTGACACAAAATATTCCATAACTATTGCATCAATATTGCATTAAAATATGCTTTTATAATGATTTTTGAGTTAATTTTAGAATTTATACTCACTCTTCTACTCATCAAAACACATATGCCTTCTCTCTCTTAAAAATCTCTACCATGTTTTTCCTAATTGCCTTTGTCACCTGCTAGATCCCACTTTTATTCAAATTTCAATTATTTTGTTTATTTGTATCTAAATGCATTCATAGATTACTATTTTATTAAATGGTCTTAAAATAATTATGGAAAGTTTAGTTTGCTGCTCAAATTGTTCCAGTTGTGTCCAGTAAGAGCACATTCAAGCCTTTTCCTGTGTCTGTTTGACATGCCCCTCTTATTTTTTGAGCACTTCTTTGCTTTCTGATACAAAAAGCTATTCCAGGTTTATTTTGTACTTGTCCTTCTTGGCCATGTAGGAAGTCATTTCTCAGAAGAGTTCTTTATTCTTAGAAGTCAAGATCTGAGTTTTAGATATACTTATCACCACTGAGGTGTCACTGCCTCTAGGTCTGGTCAATGAATGAAGCTACATATTTACATCTGTGTTTATTTCAATATCTATCTATACAGTTTTAAAACCACACGTTCCTACCAGCTCCTTCAACGACAGTCCAATGTATTATATTTTAGTCTAGTTTTCTCAGCTTTTATGTTTGTAACAACTTTCACTGAAAACAATATACGTAGATCCCATAACTTTAACATATTTATTTATTTGATCATTCTCTCAGTGAGTTTTATTTCTCCATTGCCAACCCAATTCGCGCAAGGTGCGTTTATCACCCTGCTTAGGCTATGACCCATCCACACCAGGCCTCCTCTCCAAGTGGATTCTTTCCTCAACATGTTTGGGTGATGACACCTGTTCTGAACCATTTCCTCACATGCTCTAAGCTGAGACATCCTGTGTGTTGGCTCCCTCCCCGTCTGCTATTAGCTCTAACTCCCTATTTTAAAAGAGAGTGTCTTGCATCCCCTCCACTTCAGGCACACATACCTGTCTTTGTATTCCACACCCAATGACTTTAGAGCTGATATATTCAAGACCAAAAAAAAAGAAAGAAAAGATGATGGAAAAAGGGAAAAGATGAGATGTGATCACTACCATAGTTTGGATTACAAATGAATAATTCAATAACAAATAAGACATTTCCTATGTGATATACACACAGAGATATTTAAGTGAAATTACATCATCACTAAATGTTCAAGTTTATTATCTAAGTATATTTCATTACCCACTGCACATACTACATAAAACGTCATTTTTGTGTCTCAGTCTAAAATTCCTGAAACGTTATCTTGTCTCATTAACTTGCTTTGTAGAGCTTTGAATCTCTGGCTGAATTAGCAATTAATAAATACAAGTTGATATTAATGATTCTTTTTGAGTACGTGTGATTTGTCAGCTTCTTAGAGAAAATATTGAACTAATTCTTAGTAGAGGACAGGAAGGGTGTGGTTTAGAAGATGATGAGCTTTAAGCTGTCTCCTGGTCAATGCAAAATTCGGAGATTCTGCCAGAAGTGTCAAACACTAGGGATGAAAGTGTTTGGATCATTATTCAGAATCAATTTTAATAAGACTCCCTGGTAGATTTAATTTTAGGAATTAATTACCATCCACCTAAAGATCAAGGACTTTTCTCTTTAGCCCAAAGCATCATGGGTTGAATTCCAGTATTATAATATATGAAGGTTGCTCATTTCTTTCTGGATTGACATTTATTATGAAAACAGAAAATATTTGAAAGAGGTCACTGATATGATATCAAATCTTTGTAGCTGACAGTTCCAGACTACTTATATGCTACAAAGAAAAATTATTTTTGAATCTGAGCCCAGGAACTACAATTAGCTAAAGTTCTTAAAATAGCTTTTATTGTACTTTACAATATCATATAAGATGTTGAAAACTCTAATTATCTGGTTCAATTTACTTGAAGTAATTTCTTGATGATATTTTGTACCTCAAGTTTCATAATCAGTAGATCTTGCGAGAAAGTAATTGTCCAATTAATAGTTAATTTATTCTTCATATTAAAGAACATTCATTTTTACTATAAAATAATGTATTTTTCTAATAGTTTGAAGTATATAATGAAAAATATTTATTGATAAAGCAACAAAATTGTCTCTAGTAAAAATAATTGTTAGAATGATGGATTGTATTCACTACTTTTTTGTAGCAGTTATAAAAGAGAAATATACAACTTGGCTCCCATGACCACAGGCCCAGATTTTGCAAGATTTTATCATTTCTAGACTATTGGGTCAGCATCTGACTGGTGCGATGCTTGAAGCACTTCTGTTACTGTGATTCTGTCATACAAATCAAGTCTGATTCATAAGTCCCTAAAACTGACATCTCCAATGGGGAAAAAAGCGATAGAAATCAGAACAGTATATTTTTATGTTATCCAATAGATCTCTTAAATACATATTCCTCCTATAATTGTTATTTACGAAGTATGATAGGTAATGAATAAGCTAATTAGTTTCATGGAGCCATTACATAATGACTACATTTTTTTTTTTCTTTTTGAGTTGGAGTCTCACTCCATTGCCCAGACTGGAGTGCAGTGGCCGCTCCCGATGATCCTTCCGCCTCAGCCTTCCGAGTAGCCGGAATTATAGGCATGCACTACCACGCCCGGCTGATTTTTTGATTTATTGTAGAGATGAGGTCTCGCTGCCCAGGTGGGTCTCGAACCCGTGGGCTCAGGCAATCCACTCACCTCAGCCTCCCAAAGGCACAGGATTACAGGCTGAGCCACCGAGCCCAGCTATGTCTACATATTTTAAAACATGATGTTGTATATAATTATATACAATTTTTATTTGTCAATTCAAAGATAAATATATTTTTTGAAAGAACAGGGCTTTTTGTTTTTTTATGTTTTGTTTGTGGCCATAGTGATCAACTGGAAGGAATCATGAGACAACTTTCTGGAGCAAAGAAAGTAGTATACATCTTTAATATACATTCATTAAAATTCACAGAATTTCTACTTTATATAAATTTACTTTAATTTAAAAGAAAAATTATAAAAACCAGAAAATATTGTAAATGACTATTGCATCCAGTATATAAAATATTTTATTAAATTCGTTTTAGTTCTGCTTTTAGAAATATATAATTTTTCAGCTAAAAGCATATTTACTTTCATTGCGAAATAAGCATTTGTACATTCATTTTAATCCTGATTTCTAGAACCAAATGCTGAAACTAATAACAAATATGCTAGCTCATTCTTCAAATGAAATGAAAAAAATAAATACTTGTTTTCATTATAAATATAATCAGCAAAATTTCTTAAATGCTTCATTCTCTGGGTGCCAGACTCTGTGTATGGTCCTTCATCTAAAGTATTCTTTGATGTTACAATTATGCAAAGTAAGTATTATTTTAATTCTATAGAAGAGGAAACTAAGTTCTAGCCCTACTATCCTGTACCTCCTATATTTCCTTTTTTGTTTCATTAGTCTACTGCAAAAGAGTTCATTACTTTAAATGTGCTTAATGATCATACAATCAGAACATGAATGAATATGAGCTTTTATGTAAGTTATGTATCTTCTAGGTAGATAGAACTTGCTGTGTTGTCCCATCTCCTGACAGTACATAAGATACATTTGAAATGCTTAATTAAAGGAGGATTGACAGTGGCTTATATTCTAATGATACGGATCTTTGTAAACAAATCACATTTTGATGGAGTATGAGGCCAGAAGTAAAACACAAACTTTCAAAGACTTTTACACGATTATTTAGTAATCCCCTTCATACCTTCAGGATATCTAGCTAATTGGAGCTTCAGCTTTGTGGTTTTCTGTAAAATAACACAAAGAAACTTGTCTTAGTCAATTTGTGCTGCTATGCCAGAATGCTATATACTAGGTAATTTATGAAAAAGCAGACATTTATTTTTTATGGCTCTAGAGGCTGGGTAACGCAAGATAAAGGCACTGGTAGATTTGTTATTTGATGAGCATTCAGTCTCTGCTTCCGAGATGGTACCTTGAATACTATGGCCTCTGGAGAGAAAGAACCCTTTGTCCTCACGTGGCAGAAGGCAGAAGGGAGAAAATGAGAATGCTGTGGTTTGAAATCGTTCCTTCTGGCAGAGGCAGTCCTCACCAGACAACTCAACCTGCGAAGGCCTCGATCTTGAACTTTCTGGTTTCCAAACTGTGATAGCATAAATTTCTATTCTTTGCAAATTACCAAGTCTGTTATTCGATCATGCTGTACTAAATGAAGAATCTAAGTGTTCTATGCTTTTACATACGTGATTCTGCTATACACATCATGAAATCTTAATACTGTAATTGTTATTATGTAAGATCTGTATAGTAACCTAAAACATGCAAATGGAATATGAATATGCTTGACAATTAAACTCAATATTTATTTTTTTTCTGTAAGCTGCAGGATAATGACATGAGCAAACCAAGAAGAGGTAAGCAAGAACGAAATGACACTTTCAAAGAAACTGTGTTCGTTTACTTCTGGTTAAAAAAAAGTAGAGCTGACTTGACTATAAGGTAAAAACAGCTGCCACTTAATGTCAAGGCCAGAAATGTGCTCAAAACGACTTTATTACACTGTTATTTGACTAATAATAGTGGGTTTTATTATTCTTCAGGATTGGTTCTTAAGTGCCTTGCACAGTTCCAGGTCCTTACATTGTGTTCGATAATTGTTTACCTAAAGTGTACCTATGTATGTGATTTTGGGAAGCCTCCACTTAATCAATAGATCAGGTATTATAATAAGCCAAATGTGTTTCAATCTAGGTTTACCGGTTTTTCTTTGTAATTCTTAAAATAATATCATCATGTAATTTCAGCCACATACCCCCATTTACAAATGAGAAAAAGGAAGATATAAATAAGTTCCCCAAGTTCACACAGCTACAAACTGGTGACGTCATGATTCAAACGCAGGCAGGATCATCTCAGGCTCTCTGCTGCCTTACATATGAGAACCTTGCTCTCATTACATGACAATGGCACAGAATATTTGCACCCAGGCACGCATGTGACCACACTGTAAGGTAAATGAGACCAGACCAGGCGAAACGGCAACAAAGGAGCCAAGAAAAACTTATGAGCGCAATCCCGGGCGAGGTTCTCCGGTCCCTATAGCCATGGGCCAGAGAAGTCGCACCCAGCAAGATGGGCCACAAGTTTATAAAGGGCACGGTGAGAAAGCTGTGAGGGGGATTGGGGAGCGCGATTATTGGCTGGGACAGCTGTCGCGTGAAGGGGTTGCTAGAATCGCTGTAGCAGGCACTGGCTGGTTTTGTGGCTGGGGTCTTAGTTCCGGTAGCTCATTTTTGCTGGCTCACTTGCGCCCATTATTCTCCGGGTCGGGGTTGGAGCTATCTTGCTGAGGCCCACCCCACCTCCGGCCTTACACACATGTTGCAGATGTAATGTTTAAAGACACCATGGAGAGAAATCAAGCATAAGCTCATCCAAGTCATGGGCTGAAGTGGAGGGGGATTTCTATATTACCTTATTAATAAAACCATCACAATAGAAAACCCATTTTTAGTATGAATTCAATGCTATCTGGGTGACAGGAATTGTTTTATCTCCATGTCAATTCACCATGCAAAACAACCTTATAAATTCAGTTGCAATTCTCTACTTAGGCTATATATGAGAAAACCAACACACCAAGAAATTAACTACCATCTCCATGGTTACGATCGTGTAAATTGCAAAGAATGATGGGTTATCTGCTGAGCACAATAAACTTCGTTGAAGTCTCCTTGACATTTTATTTGGCTTTGCTCAGTTTGGAAGAATGAGATTTGTGTTTATGCTTTAAGGATTTTCTCTGGAAATTAAGTTTAGATGTTACTGGCCATTGTCCCTTACAAGATTTGTTTATCCCATTAATTTTAAATTTGAGTTACAATAATAAAGAGACAGTTGAGAACATTTACCTTTGATTCAAATCAGAATAACTTCTTAAAAAATCTTGTTATTTTACTCTACTTGAATTTCCTTTCAAGTGTTCTTTCGTTAGTTAGCAAGGAAAGATAAAAAGAAGTTAAAATCTCAGACTCAGGTATGAGATGATCTGGGTTTAAAATCCCTGGTATGCCACTTACTAATTGTGTTGCTTGAGGCAAAATTTCTTTAATCCCATAGAGAGAATTAAAGTCAAACAAAATCATTGTGTCTGTACAGCATACAGAGCAGTGCCATAAAAGTTTCGCTGTTGTTTCTCATCTGTGCGGTGGGGATAATGGATAACATCTAACTCACGGGTTATTATCAGACTAAATAGGGTCACCTAATTTATGTTATGCAACATAATAGCTACCATCCATGTATGGCTGTTAAGAACTTGAAATGTGACTATGGCAACTGAAGAACTGAATTTTTAAAAAGTTATGTAAGTGAAATCATCCAAGACTTTCTAAAAATTGTGACAAATAACTCATATTAACTCATCATAAATAAGACTAAGAAAAAGAAAGATTCTGAGAAAAGATCATGCCAGGCAAGTAGAGGTAAGGAAGAGAGTGGCATATGTGATGAATTACAGAGATTGACTTAAGCATATATAGTAAAGTAGTAAGATTCGAAAATGAGGCAGCTATTATCAACTGTTTGGGGAATATTTTTGTACAGTCGTTATCATGAACAACATAAGGCTAATCATGTTTTTCATTGCGTACCAAGCCCTGCTTTTACATAATGCATACATCTGTGAAATGCTCAGCTTGAGTTGAAGCTGTGACTGGTAGTCTTGAATTCACAGAACACTACCACTTAAATGTGAATTGAACCAGTGAATGGTTGGTGGGCTAAAATGAAAATAACATCCAGCCAAATTGTAATGCCATTCGAAAATGAAGAACCTATTCGCGAACGATTGTATTTGATATTCTAGTCTGAAAACCAAGATTTAACCGAAGTTAGGAACATTGTTGAACACATGATGTGAGAAAGGGGCAATTATAAGCACCTTGTGGTCGGCAAATGTGATTGCTTAGGCGGACATACATTGTTTTATTTTTCTGAGGAGTAGTATTCATCTGCTTGGATATTCTCCCTCTAATTGTGGTTTTGGTGGAAAATTGGCTTCCATCTACATTTCTAATCATACTGGTAATACATCCTTTGTACCCGGAGGCCACAGTCCAATAGCCCAATGTACTGGTCTAGCGATAAAAAAAGGACCTCAATAGGGATAATCATCAGAGGTTTTCTTAGGAATTTCCATTTGGATCTGAAAATGAAAAGTGCTTTCCTGCCGTGAACATATTTATTAGGCATGGCTACAGGCAATGACAGTATAACACAATCAACTGGTAGACGCAAACATATACACAAAGTCATTATAGATGTGATTTATAACTCTCACTGTGTATTTAGTTTGCAAGAATGTATTATTACTCTTGTCAATATCTATTCATTCTTCTGTTAGTCACACATTGATTTAACTCTGGCATCACAAACCCTCTACAACCCCCTATACCAAATGTCTACACGTTTTAGAGTTGACGTCACTCTGCTATCTGAATACATCATCTGAACTAGACCTGAGAGACATCAAATTTTATTCCCCTATCCACATAGTTCTTTTAGAGATGGACATATGAAGCAGCCAATAAAACACAAAGAGGATTTTTCTGGGACTCTAGAGAGAATTAGGAGCTTTTCTCTGCCTGTCTTAGCCCTGATGGTATATGGTTGGATTGTTAAAGCCAACGCTACCATAAGGAAAAAACTTAGAGTTTTTGCAGTCTTCCATTTGAAACCTAAAAACAAAATCAAGTTTACAGAAGGCAGAGGCCAGAAATGTACAGGAAATTAATTTGGACAAGCCTTTAATATATGATCATGGGCAAAACAGAATATTCCCATGAATTTAGTTCGCTACTCCCGCTCTCTTCTATTCTAGCCCCCCAATCTCCCTCCCTGTCTCTCCCTCTCCTTTTCCCTCTCTTTTTATCTTCTTTATTGTGAATTATCTTCTTTATTTCTCTCGCTTGTGACAAAAATACAAGAATTTTTACTGATACGCCAATAACTATTCCAAATTCCTGTATGTGCATTCCACAACATTATAAAAGAGACTCTGATATGCAGAATGATCAGAGCAAAATTGAAAGCATAACACAAAATATTTTGGGCTTGCCATGCATGCTGATCTCCTCAATCCATCTCATCTTAAGTGAATTCTGTTAGCTTTTATGTCATAAGTTAAACATAGCCTCAACCTGTCTTCAACCTAAAAAAAATATCCTGCTCAAGGCCTGCTGAACTTACTGCAATTGATACCACTTTCTTTCTTCCTTTTGAATTCTTTTCCCAATTTTCTTATCCATGTAATACCTTAGACTTATGGGTACCTTTAAATTGTCTGATTGACATTAACCGTTGGCCCTCTAGGCATTCTGAAACCTTATATAGTTATAGAAAATGGCTACTCGCATCCTAGAAATGACAGGTAAAAGAATAAATTCTGGGTTGTTAAGGAAACAGTACAAAGGATTGAAAACACATTGCTCTAGTACAAAGAAAGAGAATTATCTCCAGAGAAGTGTTCTTGACGGCGATGAATCAAATAAATGGTTTGCCTTACTGAGTCAGAGGAAAAAGAGATTCTTAAAAACATCAACATGCACCTACTGTTTAGTTGGATAAAGAACAAAAAAGCTTGCCCTTGCTTCTATTTTTGATGAGAACATCATTCAGCATATAGCTCCTTGGACCTGATATGTCTGTAAAATGCAAATGACTCCATGAAGTTAGAACATAACATTGAAAACATACTTCCACTTATAAATTGATTCTCTGAGCTGACACTTAACTAAAAGTCAGACTGAAGATCCTCTCCTCTCTCTCTCTCTCTCTCTCTCTCTCTCTCTCTTTCTTTCTATCTCTCTCTCCCACTCCCATTCCTGTATCCTATTAAGTTTAGGACTTTGAGCTTTCTGTTTCTTGAATTCCATTGGAAAGCTGTCATTTAGCTTCACCTTATAATTTGAGACTTGAGAGACAAAAGTTGCTTTTCAACCATTCCTCTGGATAACTTGCTAGAATTTCCAGCAAACAATTGTGGAAATTGCTGTAGTTTAGATAGATAAATAGATGACAGCTAGATGATAGAACGGTAAGAAGGACAGATGCATGATAGAAAAATAGATGATAGAAAGGTAGATGACAGATAGGATGAACAGATAGGATATAGATAGATCGATAGATAGATAGATAGATAGAATGGATAGATAGGATAAATGATAGATGCTTTATTGATAGGTAGATAGATAGATAGATAGATAGATAGATAGATAGATAGATAGATAGAAGATAGAATAGATAGGATAGATAATGGTAGATAGATGATAGAAGATAGGATGATGGATATGATAGACAGAGTGGATAGATATGATAGATGATAGATAGAATAGATAGTTATGATTGATTGATAGAGAGATAAAGAGATAGGATGGATAGAGATGATAGATAGACAGACATACATAGATAACATAGACAGATATAGCTATAGATGGATGTATGCACATCCGTCCTGGCTCATACCGCCATAACCTTTGTTACAGTCTTTTATTATAATGTTGGGTGTTGGGTGTGTTAGGACCCAGGAGCAAACTTTAGGAAACAGAATTTCTCTGATCTTTTCCCGCTCTCCTTTCTCTCTCTCTCTCTCTCTTTCCCCAAGGCAGGACCCTAATCTTTCCCGTATTTTTAATGCAGGTTTTAAGATCCTCCCCCTATCCTATACTCTGGGAGAAGGAATGCAAATGTAAAGCTTCCATAAATACCCTGGGGGTCAGTGTTCAGAGAGCTTCTGAAGGGTGGAGGTTTCTGGGGTTTCTGGAGGGTGGCGTGTCCAGGAAGGGCATGGACACACCACTTTTTCCCCCTTATGCCTTGCCCTACGCATCTTTTCATCTGTTTTCTCCATGATATCCTTTACAATAAGCTGGTAAAGGAAGTGTTTCCCTGAGTTCTATGAGCCACTCCAGCAAATTAGTCAAACCTAAAGAAGAGATTGTGGGAACCCCCACTTGAAGCCCGTTGGTCAGAAATCCCAGGGGCCCAGATTTGCCACTAGTGTCTGGGAATGAAGGCCGGTCTGGGGGACTGAGCCCTCAAATTGTGGGATCTGACAATACCTCCAAGTAGATAGTGTTGGAATTGAGTTGGAAGACACACGGCAGGAGTCTACTGCTTGATCAGTGAAGAAAAACTCCCACATATTTGGTCACAGAGATCTCAATCTGTGTTGATGATTGCTGTTTTGATGTGAGAGTAGAGGAGAAGCATGGTTTGAGGTTTTACAAGACAAATGCCTACTAACAAAAATAATATATGTATTCATTTAAAGATATACTGTATCGGGAAACACACTTGGGTTCCCTTTCACTGTGGGAGCTTTTCTATCCACTCAATAAATCCCGCTTTAAAAAAAAAGGTTAAACTGTATTATCTAGTGATTGCTTAAACTCAATATTTTATTTTATCATTTTATTAAATGATTATTTTGCTACGAAGACATAATCTCTTTTTTTTTTGAGTCGGAGTCTCACTCTGTCGCCCAGACTGGAGTGCAGTGGCCCCCTCCGGCCACCGCAGCCTCGACCTGCTGGGCTCCAGCGATCCTTCCACCTCCACCTTCCGAGTAGCCGGAATTACAGGCACGCGCTACCACGCCCGGCTGATTTTTTGATTTATTGTAGAGATGAGGTCTTGCTGCCCAGGCGGTTCTCGAACCCGCGGGCTCAGGTAATCCACTCACCTCAGCCTCCCAAAGGCACAGGATTACAGGCTGAGCCACCGAGTCCAGCTATCTCTTTTGATAAGATATGCCAAAATATACAAAGTGTTGATCAGTAAAAGAAAATTGATTAAGACGATTCTTTGCTTTATACAAGTGTTTCCAACTTGGCAAAAATACTTTTTAAGTTTTGCATGGGAATTAGAAACAACTAGGATAAATTATTTTCCAGGGGGAAACCAAATAAACTAAATATTTTTGTTCCTTGGTTGAGAGAATATGAAATATGTGATCCTCAGTTTGGAATACAATATTCAAAACTCAGTTGGAAACAGTTTTTAATACACTAGTTTTCAAAAAATTGCTTTACAAATATTATTATTAACATGTTAAGACTTATCCCCATTACTACTTTAATACTTAATGAAAGCATATCCAGACTATATTTACATATGTTTAATTTGAACAGGTTTGCTATCTTCTCACCATTCAAAAATTTAATTATTAATACATATTTTATTTTAAAGAGCTATCTATGATCTTTGAGAAGAGATAGCACTTAAAAATATGTGAATCCCGGCTGGGCTCGGATGCTTAGTCTGCAATCCCAGCATTTTGGGTGCTCAGGCAAATGAATTGCCTGAGCTCGCGGGTTCGAGACCAGACTGAGCAACTTGGCAAGACCTCATCTCCACAATAAATAATAATAATAATAATAATAATAATAAAATAGCTGGGCGTGGTAGTGTGCGCCTATAATTCCAGGTACTTGGAAGGCTGAGGCGGGAGGATCGCCTGAGCCCAGCAGGTCGACGCTAAGGTGACCGTGAGCGTGCCACTGCACTCCAGTCTGGGTGACAGAGTGAGACTCTGACTCACAAAAAAGAAAAATCAGAACTGTGAATCCCTAACATATCTTTGTACAATGAAGACTTTGTGCCATGAAGACATTGTTAATTTTTCACAAACTGGATTGATTTAAGTTAAATGTAAGTATAATTCCAGATTATATATTACTTGTGTAATATATAGTGGTCTCTTATTATACATATATTTCTTCTTTTTAATCTTTCATCACTATATAATAAACATTCTGCCTCAATATGCAGAGATGCAAGTCATTGTTTTAATAAACTGCATAATGTTTCATGCAATAGATGCAATAAATTATTTGACTAGTGTTTTCTTTGATTCTTTTGATTTGCTCAAATGCTGATCCAATTGTCCGTCTTCCAGAACCCCCATGCATACCAAATCCACACATGCTACAGTTCCGAAGTTGGCTCTGTGGAACTCTAGTATATAAAAAGTGGGCCCTCCATGCCCATTGGTTTCACATACTGTATTTTCCATCTGTGTTTGGTTGCAGATGCAGAACCCAAGAAATCAAAGGGCCAACTGTATTTACTGAAAAAATTCTGCATATAAGTGGGCCCAGGAAGCTCAAACTTGTGTTTTTCAGGGGTCACCTGTATTTATAAATATTCTTGTTAATAATTCTATGACTATACTTGGGGGATTGAGGCAAGAGGATCACTTGGGTCCAGGAGTGGGAGGCTGTATTGTGTTAAGATCATGCCACTGCACTCCAGCCTGGGTTCCAGAGTGAGACCCCACCTTTAAAAATAATAATATGTATATGTACCACATTTAAAAAAATATACACAATGGAATATTATGCAGCCATAAAGAAGGACAAACATATGGACTTCTCAGCAACTTGGATGGATCTAGAGTCTATCATACTCAGCAATCTATCAGAGAAACAAAGAACAGAGTTCCATATGTTGTCACTCATAAGCAGACCTTGAACAATGATCACGCTACTGTAAGAAAAGGATTGGCAGTAGTGGGAAGCTGCCAGGGGAGCAGGGATGGGGGTGGATTGGCAATTTAGAGAAACTGCCAGGGGAGGGAGGAGCACACCTCATCAACAAGGATACCTGCATAATGAACATTTGTATACCTCACCCTGAATTGTACCACACATCTTTAAAATAAAATTAAAATAATAATGATGATGATAATAATAATAATAATAGCAATGACAATTCTATGGGTATTTCCATTGAGTAAGCTCTTAAAAGCTGACAGTGCATTCATTGTTTGAGTTGGCCTGGACAAATTGCTTTCTGAAAGGTTGCTCTGATATATATTCCCTGGAATTTGGGGAGTAAGAGTTACATCTACTGTAAATTATACTTCTTAAGTGTTTACTCACTTTAATCTATTTTTGCCTTAACTGCTATGAAAAGGACATTTTAAAATTATGCCAATTGTTGTGGTTTTTAAAATATGTTGTTCCTAATTTCAATAGTACATGTTTTCAAGATTTTCCATATCCATATTAAGTATCATGCTTACTATTGATTTCTGAAAGACATCTTTTCTCATAATAATGTTTCTAATTTTTTTTTTTTTTTTTTGAGTTGGAATCTCACTCTGTCACCCAGACTGGAGTGCAGTGGCCGCTCCCGGCCACCGCAGCCTCGACCTTCCGGGCTCCGGCGATCCTTCCGCCTCAGCCTTCCGAGTAGCCAGAATTACAGGCATGCGCTACCACGCCCGGCTCATTTTGATTTATTGTAGAGATGAGGTCTCGCAAAGTTGCCAGGCAGGTCTCGAACCCTCGGGCTCAGGCAATCACTCACCTCAGCCTCCCAAAGGCACGGGATTACAGGCTGAGCCACCAAGCCCAGCTATAAGTTTCTAATTTTAGACTCAAAAATTTTGCTATTTAATCAAGAATGAATATTGAAATTATCAAATCTCTTTTCATATCTGAAGTGATCGCATTAATCTATTAATGTAGTTTTTAAAATTTATGTGTTTTTTTCATTATTGATTATCTTTGTAATGCTGTATTAAAACTTTCAAAATAATAACACAGAACTCTTTTAACTATAATTCTGTATAAAATTACTCATATTTATTTTAGAATATTTTTGTATGTTTACATATGTTTGGTGTAGAGTACCCTGTCATGCGTAATGTTTTTTTCTAGATTGTATGTTAGAATCATAACGATCTTTTATAATACGTTCAAGTGTTTTTATATACTCTAAGTATTTAAAATCAAAGGAATTATCTTTAATTTGAAGTTTTGACAGAAGTCTCCGTACCATATAACCTTATTATTTGGAACAGTAAATCTTAAAATCATTTGTCTTTTTAAGTTTTCTAAATCTTCCTAACTGAATGTTAGTCCTTCTCTATCCTTATATTTTATTTAATTTGTTTTCTCAAATTTAGTAGCAAAAAACATCCTATGTAACATTTTGCTCTAAGTTTTATATGCACTTTGTTCAATCTAATGTTGATCTAATTTGTTTTCCCCATATTTTTTCTTTATGAGATTTGGCCTAAATTTATCTGATTTGTTTAAGACAGAGTTATGTATTATTTAAGCTTTCTGCATTTAATAACTTCTGCTTTTATTCAAAAATTGTTTTTGCCTTATTTTGGATAACTTGCTAATCACAGCTTCTAAGTGCTGAAATCCATCTGATTTCCTCTGACATTCTTGGGTTTTTTTAGGCCTAGAATAAAAGATTCTCAAAAGATTTTTCACAATGTTGCTTTCTTCTCACCTAGATGATTTATACAGCTCTATAATTACTAAAATATTATTTTATGTCCTCATTTTAGAATCCAGAGAAAAATTCCAGAGCCATTTGCATGACAGCTTAAGATAACAAGCTATCTTAAGAGACTTGTTAAGATAACTTAAGAGCATGATTGTCTATATACTTACCAAATAGTTAGTAACAATCATCAAGTTCTTTCAAGAATTTGGACTTTCAAAACATTTTTATGCATGTTTTCTCATTAAATTCTTACACATAAAAACACACAAAAAAGATATTGAGACTCTTTTTATAGATGAAGAATTTAGGTGCACATTTAAGTGAATTGACCAACGTCATACAGGTAGGCATTCAAAGTCAGAGGCTATACACAAGCCCAAGTCTTCTGACTTCAGAATCAGTTATAAGAAACAAATATTTGACTTAAAGGACTGTTCTGATTTCCAATTACTCCGATCTTTGATATTTGTCTTTAATTATTATCACATGCTGTTAAGCAATTTTTTAAAAGCCACATTGTATAATGATTTTTTTCTAAAATACGTTTTGTTTTTATTTTACAAAAGGAGTAAGTACTTTATCCAACTTCTTAGAAATTATCAGAGGAAGTGTTAAAGCAGTCAAATTTAAGTCTCCTAAAATAGCCAAGCCATAAAATTATGCACGGTTTGTTAATTGGTACCAACACTGAAAAGCAAAATTACACCGAACTCCAGTCAGAATGGCCATCATCAATAACTCAAAAAATATCAGCTGCTGGAGAGGATGTGGTGAAAACAGAACACTTCTACACTATTGGTGGGAGTGTAAACTAGTACAACCTCTGTGAAAAACAGTGTGGCAATTCCTAACACTTCTAAAAATCGACCTTCCATAGGACCCTGCAATCCCCCCTACTGGGAATATACCTGGAAGAACTCAAATCACCCTACAAAAAAGATACTTGCACACATACGTTTATTGCGGCATTGTTCACAATAGCAAGAACATGGAGCCAACCATGCTGCCCATCAAAAGAGGACTGGATTTTTAAAAATGTGGTACATATACACAATGGAATATTATGCAGCCATAAAGAAGAACAAAATCATGAACTTTGCAGCAACCTGGATGGACTTAGAGTCTATAATACTGGGTGATGTATCACAGAAACAAAGAACTGAGTTTCACATGCTGTCACTCATAAGTGGACCTTGAACAACGATCATAAAGCTATAAGAAAAGGTTTGACAGTAGCGTGGGTGTGGCGGGGCGGGGAGGTGGAATTGGCAGTAGTGGGAATCTGCCTGGGGTAATGGGGGCACAGCTCATCCACAAGGGAACCCGCACAATGAATATTTGTATTCCAAACTCTGAATTGTACCCCACAATTTTAAAATAAAAAAATTTAAAGGTTAAAAAAAAGAAGAAAAGCAAAATTAATTCAAAAAATAAGATGTATCTGTTGTGAGGGATTGGTGATCTATAATTGTAATATCACAGGATAGCTTAGAGTAGGCAAGATTTTCCCTTCAAATTGATTGCTCCAAATATCACATATTTAAAATATAAAAACAATACTTTTTTTTTTTGGTTGAAGTAAAAGAAATGTTGCATTTCCAAATTGCTATATTAAGCAGTATTAAAACATGAACTTGGGTCAATGTTTAAATATGTTTTCTTGGGTGGTAAGAGTTTCTACGTAGGCATTAGAGTTATACATTTTTCTCGTTGGAGTACATTATTAATCAAGGCACGCAGTTCAGTGAAATGTGATGCTATTTTTCTCACATATTAAAATATCTGAATTACTTTATTATTGTATATTTTAAAAATACTTCAAATGCAACTTCACAGAACAACAGATTAAGCTTTCAAACTATTCATCTGTGAAACATCAAAACTTCACTAAATAGGTGAAGCCGTTGGCCAACTTGGCTTAATCGGCATTTTCTAACGAGTAGAATAGAATACCTCTGTGTCCAGATAATTAAGTGGATATCAGAATGTGCGACGGAACACATCTCTTTATGCCCCCAATGACTTTTGCTCATTCAAAGAGCATATACTACTGCAGATTTTAATCTAGCATATTTTGTGCGCTCAGGCAGTGTGATTATTTTCAGAATTCAACTTCACCTTGGTTGTGGAATTTACTTAGTCAGAAAAAACCAAAAAACAAAAACAACATGCTTCATGACACAGCTTATCTGTTGCCCAGTTTATTTTAGGAAACATAACTGACCAAATAGTTCACAGGGAAACGCTCTTTTGACCCGTCAAAAGCTATAATGGATCCCTTGCCTTTGTGGTTGACCTTGCAAGTTGTTTGACAGAAGCTTTTGAAGTTGTGTGGCACAAATCAATGAAAAGCTGTATTTGAAAAACAACAGCGTCACAAACTTGAGGACCAAATTTCAAACTACTCCTCTAACTCAGCTATAAATGAGATCAAAATTTATGAAGCATTATGACTATGCTTTTTAAAATGTTTGTCTAAATGTTTATATTGGTGATTAAGTAGCAATGGAACATATTAAACAACACCAAACATCTGGAAGGCTCTCTTTAGCAGTATAATTGTAGTATTTCCCCCAGTCTACTCAGGCCAATTATAGCTATGGCAGACATTATTTTAGAATAAACACATTGAGGACTTTGTGCTAAATTTGATGCAATGGTATGAATGCCTGCACCAGCTGAAGCACAGTCATTACTCAAGGTGACTCCCTGTTTCTCATCAACAACCTCAAAACAGTTATATTTCTAAAAATAAGATTACTGGGGAAAAACAGATGATCTAAACACACCTGTCTATAAGACAAATTAGTATCAATCATATACATTGCTAGGTTGTTTTCTTTTGAGA
This sequence comes from Carlito syrichta, assembly GCF_000164805.1. Lineage (NCBI taxonomy): Eukaryota > Metazoa > Chordata > Mammalia > Primates > Tarsiidae > Carlito > Carlito syrichta. The sequence continues at coordinate 629,318 of NW_007252322.1, forward strand.
CTGCTCTGCTGATGAAGTTTAAACACCTTTCCATTTTGCACACTGCCCTCATTAAAAAATGTCTTAATAATCTCTTCTCCTGACATTCACAATTTCTTCTATTTTCCGGATCAATATATTTTTTGCTGTATCTTAGTCTTCTCCACATATCCCAGCCATCTACTCCAAACACACTTCTCATTATTCCTTCCCTGCCCACTGTGTATGCTCTTGCCTTGGATAAAAACGGTCACATCAATGTTCAGCTCTTACAGATTCACTTAACCAAATCAAATATCATAATCTTCACGAAGGATTCATTCCCAATATTTCTAGCTGAATGTGATCTCTTTCTTCCCAGAATTTCCACACATACAACAAATCATGGGTCTCCAACCAATAAAGCAGAAAAGCATGGAGATTGTTTTCCAGATTTTTTTCTGATTGTTTTTATAAGAGTTCACATAAGTTTTGAACATTATCTTTATTATATTTTACGAATAGGCAATTTGTTTCAAGAATTGTAAATTACTGCCTTTTAAAATTAATTTAAATCTTGTTGAAAGCATAGCAATTTATTGTTTATTTAACATTAACTACTATTTAATAGTAGCTAGCGTAATATTCACTAGGTGCAGTGAATAGTTTAATCTTTACAACCTTATGAATTATGTATGAATATTCATACAGAAAAGGAAACTGAGACTTAGAGAAATTAAGCTCAGCCAAGGTCACAAAAGTTGCAAGAATCAGAGAGGCACTCTGGTCCTTACTCAATTCTGTATTCTAAACCACTTTACGGAACTTTCAAACTTTGTATTAGATTTTGGTGATGCAATGATAAAAAGACTAACCTCAGAATTTACTGGAAAAAAAAATGGGTCCATAACTACCAATTACTATGTAACCTAACAAATGCTACAATTGGAGAAGCACTTATTGATAGCGGAGTTCAAGTTAGAAACAACTACCGTAATTAAAGAAAGTAATATATATTTCACCCATATTGAAAAAAAAAGTATGTGGATGGGAAATGGAGCTTGACATGTTACAAAGTCAAAGATTCTCAAATTAAAAAAAAAGTTAAACATTATTTTAGACTATAATCTTTTTAAGAGCAATGGTCATATGTTTTTATTTTAGATTCTAAAAAGTAGAGAATTCATCATAAGGCATAGCATCATAAAATATTTTGCTGATTGAGTTGATAGAAGAAGCGATTAATAAATGAATGAACAAAGGGTAAATGTGCTGTGAACCAAGTGAAAGACATGACCTGATGAGAATGGCCTTGCAAAAGACCCTCAGGTTCAACAAAGATAAATGTATGTGGAGCCATTGCTTCTCCAGATGTGCCTCGTATATTTAAGTTGATCATCCCCATGGTAAAAAAATGAAAACCTCTTTGTATTTTGGAATTAAGTCATGCTTCTATCCTTTTAATTATTTATTGCCAAAAGAGACTTAAAAAATGAAGTAAAAAACAAAAGTTAAAAAATTCACTAAATTCTCTGTAGAGAATACTGCCTATCTTTAGCCATTTAATTTTTAATCACACAAAATGGAGGCACAGCACTGTCATCTGTACTTTGCAATCAGGCGGCAAATATAGGGTTATGATTCTGTTCTAGCTGGAATATTTTCCATGATTCACCTTATTTAATAAATCGTCACTTGAAAAAAGGGTCTTACAGGCTTTTTCACAATGAATCAAAGAACTGCTCTGCTTTCTTCCTTTATTATGCATGCTACATTTGAAGTTAATGAAGCATTACTTCTGAGCTGATACTTTTATAGATGAAAGAGACGTCATGTCACATCTTCTATTTATTTCATCAGCTACTCATAGCCAACAGAAAACACATTGATTGCCTTGCACTTTATTTTTGACAGGTGATGGACATTTTTGTTGCTATCTTATCTAATAGTTTACTACCATATGCATATTTTAGATATTGACTACGAATAAAATTACTAGAAAAAAATCTGATATCAGTGGTACATTTAATTTAAGAAACATAGTAGGGATAATCCTGATTACTATTTTGCAGCATTCTATATTCCCTTCCCTTAGCCCAAATACTGCCTTGAAATAGTTATTTTTAAGAAGTGTGACATCACCTAACACTATTTTCATGAGGCTTCTGTTATTTACTAAAATATCTTTATAATATGTTCAGATAAAACTACACAATCTTTTCTGCAAGTAAGACTTCTTTGTTATTAAAGGAGATTAAAGGAATAATTCACACATGGAACCGAGCAAGCAGAGACCCTTCATTTAATAACATAATTTGTATCTTTATAACTGGTTGCCAGTTTGTTTACTCAATACCTTACTTGTTCCACACAAAGTAACTGTTATATTTGGAAATAAGGAAAAGTATTTGATGTAGGATTATAACATACTCCAAGGCATTACATGGACACTATCACAGGGAAATTGTATCATGCGCTCTCACAATCAAACTGATGTGTAAAAGTTATGGTAAGCCTAGAGTAACTCCTTGGGAAATTACTCTGAGAATGCATAACAAAGCTATTGAAAACGTGCATAATAATGCATTCTAAGTCAATGACAACAAAATGAATAAAGGACAACCATTCCCAATGTGCAATATCTACATGAAGTCTCTTATTCAAGACAACAACTGTCAAGGATTTTAACAGTTAAAAAGATGACACAAAAATGAATAACATGGAAATCTGAAATTTAATCAAAATTAAAAATTGCACTCCATATTTGTCATTTAAGGAAATTTGTTGGAGCTCTTAAACTTGTTTTAGGAAAATAAAATGCGAAAGGTGAAAAGTATGTTTTGACAAAATGAATGTTCTCTCTATCAAGTTTAAAATTAACTTTCTACTTTTTGGTCTCTTCAGCTATACTCATCAACCTAAGTTGTGTGCTGTAAGTCACTGATTCAGGATCCTTTGTGGGTAATGTCAAACTCTCCAGTACACAATTGAATTCATTCTCAGCTTTTATTGCATGATAAGCTAGAAGAGGCCCCAAGAGACCATTTGTCACTGACTTTGCATTCAACTGGTCTGCTCCTAAATACAGTGTTTTCAATTGCATTGCATTAGAAATCAGAAGAAACCCATTTCATTTTGGGCTCATTTTGGGGCCAATTTTATTATTTTTAAAATAAAGTATTGAACCACCATGACAGCTCCAAAATTTAGTAATTCTAAATCATTCAATATTACTAGTTGTATTACTTTTTTTTTTTTTTTTTAGAATGCAGGATTTATTGAGAGAACAGAAAAGCTCCCCTTTGGGAGGGGACCCAAAGGGGTTACCCTTGTATTACTTATTTTTAAAGACTAATAAAACAGAAATTCAGAATATTCAATATATGAAGGTAGCCAGGCACGGTGGCTCATACCTGTAATCCCTGCCCTTTGAGAGGCTGAAATGATAGGGTTACCTGAACCCAGGGGTTGAAGACCGGCCCAGGCAGCTCAGCAAGACCTCGACTCTTCAGTAAATCAAAAAATTATCTGAGCGTGGTGGACCACACCTGTAGTTCCAGCTACTTGGAAGGCTGAGGTGGAAGGATCACCTGAGCACAGCAGGTTGAGGCTGCGGTAAACATGAGCGTGCCACTGCACTCTGGCTTGGGCGACAGGGTGAGACTCTGACTTAAAAAACAACAACTGGCCATGTTTTCTTAAGCTCTGGCCTCCTCTCCTACCTTGGAGAGGTGAATTCTCTCTTTCTTTCTTTCTCTTTCTCTCTCTCTCGTTTACTTTAAATAAACAATATTTTCTAATTAAAAAAAATCAGCCACAACAATAAATACAGGTGTGTGTGTGTGTGTGTGTGTGTGTGTGTGTGTGTGTGTGTGTGTGTGTGTATGAATACGTATATTCTGGAAAGCAATATCGTATCAAATTCAGCCTTCTTTAACTATAATCAAACTGTTGCTGAAGTAAATCCAGTTATTACTATTATGGTATCATATAATTGAAAATATATCTACATTTTCTATGTTTTCCAAATTAAGTTAAGTTATGATGTGGTCATTCTTTAACCTTCACTACAATAGGCAATCATATTTTATTAACACTTTGTTTCAAACCTGAATTTTAACTTCCCTACAGGAATCCCTTTGTTGAGTCATTTTAACTCATCAAACTTGATCTCATCGGGAGTATGATTTCAATCATGTTTTCTATTATATTGCTTCAGTATTTTCAGCATCATGATACTCATGAGTATAATTATATGAGGTTTAATCAGATATCTAAACGAATTGTAGTATTGATTGCATGTCAATGCATTCAGCCTTTTGCAATTGCTTAATAGAACCCTGACTGTCTAACTCTAACCATTTGTCCATGTCTTCTTAGAATATATATTTCAACATATAAGTTAGGGGAAGAATTAAATGGTTAAGTGTAGGTTCAAGAACAAAACAAAAACTTGACTGGGCTGCTTACTTACATGTGTCTTACTTTCTTGTATATAAAATGCATGCATAATAATACACATTCCAGATAGTTTTTGCAAAAATTATATACAATATGGTGTAAAGCATATGAACTACCTAGAACATTGTCTGAGTACATGATTATTGCTTTTTAAGTAAAAGTTATTATTATATTTTAATTACATAAGTCTCATACCAAATATATTTATAATGCAATATTAATTTCATTCCATATTAAATACATCTTACTGATAGTCCTTAATGATATAATATATAACATATTATTAGCATAAGTACTTTAATACACATTCAATTATCTTATATACTTAGGGAAATAAAATAATATTCCTGAGACAAAACTCGTATGGTTAAAAGATTCTACTTGATAAAAGGAAATATGCTTAAGTCTTTATTTACATTCCAGATAGTTATAAAGTGAATTTACAATTTTTCAAGTTTTTAAAAATATATTTACATTAAAAATTTCATCAACTGAAAATAAATGTTTTCTACAAGAGCAAGAGTGCCTGAAAAAGTAAATTTATTCTATTTTGAATACAAATATAAATATGTTTGTTGTTTAAAACCTTTGAATTACAAACAAGATTTTGGTTAGTTTGATAATCTTAGATAATAGTTTATCAATAAGCTGCACTTCTCCTGTACTATTTTAAAATACACTTCATTACATCTGAGATTTGTGCAATTAAAAAACAACACAAGCAGAACTTGATATAAATAATTAGATTCCAATTCTATATATGTAATACTTCAATATAATATTTAATTCAACAAGCATTTATTATAACTTCTCTCTATCAGATAACTTCAAAGTGCTAGGGACAGCAATTTGGCAAAGAAACCTTAGAAGATTTCAAATTCTAGCAATGGAGACCACAGTAAAGTATACAACAGTAAACTGTGCATACATTACAGAGATAAAAGATCTCAGTGATGTCGATTTGAGGGTATATTTTGGACCTATAAGCAATTTTGTGTTGTTGGGTCTTAAAATATCAATTGAAACAATTCTTAATGTTTCATATGGTCTTATAGAATTTGACCTATAGAGGAGTCAATGGAAATGATCTTCCAACCAGGGGGAAAAAAAAACAGTAGAATTAATAGAAGGTAGGCAATATGGTAACATAATAGCCTTAGGCAAAGGATGTACTGGTGTTAGAGGCATTTCTTTTATCTATTGAAGAGCATGCAAGGAAGGAATGAGATATCATTTGAAAAGTGGCTTCTTACAAGTTTGAAGGAGATAATTAAGAAACTGTGACAAATTTGATAGTGATTCCAAATGAAAATCCAAGCTGATAATTATATGTGGGATGCAAAATCAAGACTAGCATAATTCAAAGTATCAAATGTCTTCCCCCAAAAAACATTATTGACTGTGTGCTCAATTTTTTTGCAAAGTCAAATTCCCAGGAATTGTAAATATTTAAATGCTGATGACATGCTTAATGCTAAATACATATTTAGCGTATTAGTTTCCACTATGTTCACTCAAATTTCTTAGTATAATTTAATTTCTTACTTTTAAATAATTTTATAATTACAAAAAAATGGCAAAGATAGTACAAAGATTTTCTTTATACTGTCCACCCAGTCTCTTCTAATATCAACATTTTATATAACCTTGGTATATTTGTTAAAGCTAAGAAATTAACATGGGTAGAATACTCGTAACTATAAGCTTCACTAAGATTTCACAGTTTTTCTACCAGTATCCTATTTCTGCTCCAGGATTCAATCCAGGTTACAATATGTAATTTATCATTGTTTTCTTATTTTCTTCCCACCTATGAGTTTCTGCTTCTTGCTTTGTTTTTCCTGACCTTAACAGTTTTGATGAGTACTAATCAGATTTTTTTATAGAATGTTGCTTCATTTGGATTTTTCTGATTAGACTAGAGTCGCTGCATTTGGGGAAGAAATCCCAAACTCTTCACATCACATCTAATCAGAGGTACACAATCGTAGCATGACTTTTCAATAGTAATATTCACGTCTTCTACAAGGATCGGTGGTGTGCACCAGGTTTTTCCATGGTAAAGCAAATATATTTTTCTTTCCATGCACTATTCTTCGAAAACGCATCACTAAGTTCGGGGTGCAATCATGGCAAGAGGAATTAAGCTCCACTACTAGGCATGAAAATAGCTATTTATCTATATATTATCACTTTTAAAAATTTGTGATACATGCTTTGATCCAATCTATCAGCTAGTCCTATTTTCTGAAGAGAATTATGCTGTAACTGACAGTTATCATTCTTGAAAATATCAACATGAAATAATTCATTTAAAAAATATTTGTTTTTAAATGAATATGACAAAAGAAAAATTAGAGTAAAATTAAATCTGTTGGAATATAATTATTTTGGCCTCCTAAAGAATCAGAAGGGTTTGAACTGCAAACCTTGCCACTTAGCGGCTATGTGACACAGAGATTCTACTATGTTTCAAATTCTCAAGAAGCAACAGTACAAAGGCCATACTATTATTGTGAATATTAAATTAGTTCGGCAAAACTCTTGGCCTGTTGTCTGGCATATAATCTATGCTCAAAGTACAAGTACTCATTATTTCTTGACATTGGAGGCAAATGACCCTTTCTGAGGGTAATCTCACCCTGACCTCTACTTTTAGATACAATCCAACCTTGGACTGTGCATTCTCTTTGGTCAATGGCTGAATGTCACAGGCACAACACACCTCGATCCAGTCTTCATTCCCTCATCTGCTGATACATGATTTAACAATGGGTTTTTTATATAATACTATGAAGTGCCAGAATTCATCTTTTCGTTTCCTATGAACATCTGCCATATTTTAACTTTCGCTTCCTAAGATCTAAGACTTCACTCTGTGTCACATCCATCTGAGATGCTTGGTTGCCATGTAAATATGCAGATTCTGATCTGTACGAGTGAAGAATGTGGATATCAGCATTTGCACATTTCTGGGCAACTGTCATGGTGACTTTAGGTGATACTCATTATCTTCTGAATTGGAGCATAGGCGTTAGCTATGCTTGATAAAGGCTGCTTACGTTTGAAAAACAACCACTATGGGATATTTTATGCCTTTAAAAAAGTGCAGAGTAGAAACCATTAAACAGAATAGCTGAGCCATGAAGGTCAGCCTGGTATTTTATATAAGTAAAGCATGTAACTTCTTGATCATTTTCCTAATCTGATTGCAACCCATGTAATTTCTTGCTAAGGTCTATTATATATGTAAATCGATAACCCAAACACATTGTTTTACTCGTATCTGCTTCAAAGCTGTTACAAAAAAGGTAATGGTGAATTGTACTGTATATTATGTTTAAATAGATACTTCCAAACTCACCGGCAGTAGTGGTTAGAATAATCAGGGTTTCAGTCAAGAATAAAAAGAAGAACGTTTGCTGATTTGCTGATGTAGATAGTGCTAAAAACACTATATAGAAAGAAAACCATTATCACCAGTAGTCTTGCCAGTGCAAATCAAAAGGTATTAAATGAGAAAGGAAAATTCTTATTAATATAATTTATGTCTTTTTTATTATAGTTTTCAAAGTTTTTGAATTCGTACTTATTAATTTCATTTTTTCTTGCCCATCTTCAACTTTCTTAAAGGAAGAGACTAAAATGTAGAAAAGTCCTGAGAATTTTTGACTCTCTCTCCCTTTGTAAGTGTTTGAAAACTTTCATAAATTTTAAAAGAAGATTAAAAAGAAAAAAAGCAGCAGACACATTTTCCATTCCCTGATAATAAAGCTTCCACACACAACTCACAATGAAACCATTTCCAAAACTCACTGTTAACCCCTCGAACCTTTCTTCCCAATTCTTCAGGAACATTTGCAGTCGCTGCATATCTCTGCCTCTTGATTTTACTATAACAGAAAAAAATCTTGATTCCCCATTTGCGTCTCTGATCACTTCTACTCATTTTCCTTCTGAAATCCTTCCCACTACTGTGTACTTCCACATAATATTATTCACGTTATTCCTCTATGCCCTAGTATCAGAATCTCCGAGAGGTTCCAGCTAGCTTGTGTCTTGTAGTACTATTTTTATGTTGATGGTTCCCAGGTCTTATTTTCATTCCTGCCTTTTGTTGTAAGCAGTAGGACCAAATTTCCAAACAGACCTGAATTATGTAACATACACCTTGTTCATCGTCACCAGAAGCTATCCATGTTCAGACTAAACTCACCCTTTTACTCTCCAGACTTATTCCTCCTTTAACTTTCCTTTCACCTGCTGCCTAAACTGTACTCCTGAGTGAACCTTCACTCATGCAGCTTCTCTCTTCTGGGTCAACACTGGATTACTAAATGCTGCCACATTCCGACATACCTGTCTCATGCCTGTAGACTCCTTTCTATCCAACAGCCACAGCTCTTTCAGGTCTCATCAGCTGTTGCCTGAATTGCTGTCTCCGTTCTAAGTTCTCTTGCACCTCTGTTCATCTTTTTGTGCTGTCAGAGTTATCTTTCTAAAGTATAGATCTGAATATAGCTTATGGTTGCATCTTATGGTGTTCAAAGACTAAACAGGATAAAGCACAAACCCTAGTCTTATGTACAAAGTTTTCCAAAACCTGACTTCTGTTCACCTTTTCAGCTCACTTTCTCATTACTTCTTCCCTCTCCTCCCTCTAAATTCCTCCCTCCAACACTTGATGTATTCTCGATAATTTCTTTCAAAGTTATCTACCCACTTTAGAGGTGATAAAACCAGGGATTGGAGCTTTGATATAGATATCCTCAAAGTTACATAATTAACAGAGAGTGAAATAAAAATTTAAAGATCTTTCTTATGTCAAATTTAAGTCATCAATTCACTGCCTAACCTGAAGAAGTCCAAGTGCTACAAGTATTTCTTTTCAGGATCAGGAAAGTGAAAATTCTTTTCTGAAGACATTTAGCCTCACGGATATATTTATAGGCATTAGCTTTGGAATCAAATCTTGTGATTAAGTTTTACCCTCACTAAGTGCTTGTCCTAAAATGTTTAGGTCTATAACCATTTAACACTAGTTACCCCATAGTAAAAAAGGGCTTACAAAATACTCAGAACATTGCTAATCTCATTGAATACAAAATTATTTTCTGTACTAATGAAAGTTACATTTAAATGTGAAGAATGTGGAATTCCTAAAAGAATTTTCAAATGCTTCTAAGATCCTTAAGTTGTTAAGTATGACCAAGGGCAAATAAAAAGATTTCTAAATACTTTATGTACCTGTCAGCAACTTGCTATTTCAAGAACATGTGCACAGCATTTATAACCATAACCATTTTTTTTTTTTTACTGACAATAAGGGGTAACATTGCTTATCAGCAGTGAAATTTTTAAAGTACACATTTCATATGCCAAGGGTCACACAAGAAGTGTGCAGAGGGAACCAAGAGTGAAATTCAGGCAGGCTCTCATAAAATTCAATGTGCTCCAAAAATGTTATTTTATGTAAGACTTTCAAGAGGATTACTGAAAACTCCTATCTCAGTTTTTCTGTTCTTGCTCTCTAAATTGATAGCTGAAGGATTCCTTCTTTGCATGAAATTTTTAAACTTAGAAATATTTAACAAATATATTTTAAGTGTGTTTTAAAATTACTATATTCTAAGACAATTTGGTCAAATTAATAGAATTTTACACAGCACTAGAAACACTTGACCAATCTTCCTGCTTTAAATATTTTGAAATTGAAAAGATTAAATACAGAAAGTAATAGTGCAAATGACCACAGGCTGTTACTGCAAATTCTGGGAAGTGTAAATAAGTACAAACGCCAAGATATGATTTTCGCTAAACATTACTCGGTGTGAATGGTACCCCACAGAGTTATTTCAGGGCAATTCATCTCATCTATAATGAGAACCAGTGGGTTAAATTTGTAAGCACTGAAGACACACAAATGGCAGTGCTCAGTGCCATTGCAACGTGCTTCTTCCTTCTGAAAAATAGTCAGTACAATTAGGATAAGCACAGTTTAAGGACATATAGAAACTACCAAATAAGTAGTTTACTTAATCTTGGTAATTATGTCCTAAGTGTATTCCTTTCAATGGTTTCATTTGAATTTAGATTTTTTTTTTCTGTTTTTGAATACTGTGAATGAAAAATGCTGTGTGTCAGCCTAGAGGTATTGTGTTTCATGCGTAGAAGTCTTTTCAAAAAGTTTTAGAAATTTTGGAACTATATCATGCATGGTGTGTTCTAGGCAAATAACTATTCTGAATTATCTTTTCTGAATCATGAACATGCATTGGTGAGTTGTTTGAGTATGTTTGTGAGGTCGATTAGTGGCATAATTATAAGAAGACATTCCCATGTCTAAAGAGTCAAACAGAATATTATTCCACAGACTTAATCACATTAATGTCATGTTTCTATTGGGTTGTTGATATACTGTTCTTAGAAATAGGTCTGTGGGAAAAAAATATGACTCGATAGCACAGCTTTGAATTCTGAAAAAAAAAATCACATATATTAGTTTTCTACTACAAATAGATATGGGTGTCAAGAGAATGGCCATGTGGTCCTCACTGGAACAAAAAACAGATATGGAATTGTAGCCAGGTTATGTCACATCTCTGATCCCAATATCCTTCATCGATGAAATGAATAAGTTGGAGGCTAACACAAACAAGATAGGATTCCCTTCGTGGATATTTTCAGAATTTCCTCCTGTCCCACTACACCCTATGATGATAGATTTGGGAAAAGACAGGGAAAGACGATCAGACTGAGTAATGATGATTGCTTTGACTTACTGAGCTAAATGGTTCTCTGTGTATCATAAAGCTAATGGTGCATATGCACAAACATTTCTTTGAACAAACGTTCATTAAATGCCACTAAGTACCAAGCACTATATTGGGTGCTGAAGGAAGAAGAAAACTATAATAAACCTTGCTCCAAACATGCAAAAAGAAAGTAAAACATGAAAACTAAGTATGCAGCTGGTTGTGATAGAACACGGCAGTAATTCCAGCACTTTAGGAGGTGAGGTGGGAGGAATACTTAAAACCAGGAGTTTGAGACCAGCCTGGGCAACAGAGCAAGACTTCATGGGTGCAATAAACCATAAATTAAACCATAAATTAAATAATAAATGCTCTGGGAGCTTTTCTGTCCTCTCCATAAATCCTGCTCCCCCACCAAACAAAATAGAAAAAGAAAATATCCACTTATTGTATGCTTATTATACACAGGGTTGTATAATTGCATAGTGTTTTTATTTTGCTTTTATTTGTTCATTGTTTATTTCCATTGCTTTGGGGGGTACAATGGTTTTGGTCTGGGCTTTAAGTATATCCACAATCCCCACCTGTTCATTGTACCCAATAGGTGATTTTTTTGTTCCACCTTTTCCTTCCACCCCTTTCTGTGTCTCCAGTGTCCATTATATCATTCTCTATGTCTTTGCATATTCTTAATTTAACTCCCACTTATAAATGAGAACACGTGGTTTTTAGTTTTCCGTTCCGGAGTTAGTTTACTTAGGATGTTCTTCACTTCAGTCCCAGTTGCTGCAAAAGACAGCATTTCATTCTTTTCGATAGTTGAATAGTATTCCACAGTGTATATATGGGCCATATTTTTATTATTCACCGAGTGGTTGATGAGCACTTAAATTGATTCCACAACTTTGCAATGGTGAATTGTGCTGCAATGAACATGTAGATAGATGCAGGTGTCTTTTTTATACAATGACCTCTGTTCCTTTGAGGAGATTCCTAATAGTGGGATTGCTGGAGCAAATGATAGATCTACTTTTCGTTGTCTGAGAAATCTCCATAATTCTATAATACTTTTCATAGAGGCTGTACTTTAAAATAAAAAAATACATATTAAATAAATAAATAAAATGTGGCATAAAAAAAAAAAAGGACAAATTGGCAGGAGGTAGGGGCCTAATGGTGAGCTGATTGGTTGCTTTTTGATTCCAGCAGTGAGTACTTAAGCTCTAGCTTGAGAACCTCCAGGCAGGGAGCTTGTTTACCAATGCTGAGCCTGAGAGGCCTGCTGGGAGACATCATAACCAGAGGACTCACCTGTCTGTCTGCCTAGCCTTTCTCTAACTATCTCCTGTCTCAACAGTATTAAGCATTCTCTCTTCTAGCTATTTTGAAATACAATACAATGCATCATTGCTAACTATAGTCACCCTACCGTGCAAGAGAAAATCAGAACTTATTTCTCCTAACTGTAATTTTGTACCCTTTGACTAATCTCTACCTATTCCCCTTACCTTTCTACTCTCTAAAATAAGCCTTTTGCTATTTATTCAGTCATTGATTTATATTAGGATGCTTGTGGCCATTTATTTTTACCTCAGGTTGCAATCCAATACTACTTTTTATTTTGTTGCTTAAATTAGTTCAACTTTGGCCATTGAGAACTCTTTCAGTTGGCTCCTATGTCCCCTAGACATACTTCTTTTCAGTTATTTCATTTTCATTTATTTATTTGATTTTTTAAATCACTTCCCTCTTTTCTTGCACTATTAAATATTCCAAGTTAATCTTACATATTCTCTGACCCAGTCATAGAGTTTGCTGTTTCTCTAAGGAAGTCTGATTCCTCTCATTGAAGGATCACATTAGAAGCACATTAAGTTTTTATTTCTGCAATAACAGGTTACCACAAACTTATAGTGGCTGAAAACAGAAATGTTTTGCACAGTTCTGAAGGTCAGCAGCCTGACATGGTTCTCACTGGGTTAAAATCAATGTGCTGACTTTTCCAGTTTTTGAGCACAAACTACATTTCTTATTGCTCCTTCCCCATCAGAATATTGTTTTTGCCAAAATATGGTGAACCTAAAAGCTGTATGCTAAGCAATGATGTCCCAGAAAAAAAATGCTATAGCAATTTCTCAATTCAATAAAATTGAAACACAGTTTGAACTAGTTGTCAACACTTCTGCATTCATTAATGTCAGGTGTTTTTTTTGTTTTGTTTTTTTTGCAAGTAACACAATGAGAAAAAATAATCTCTATGGGGAAAAAAATCAAACAAACAAGCAATATGCAAGATATATGCTCGTATCATGACAATGCACCAGTTCACATACCGCACTGTCTGTGAGGGTGTTTTTAGCCACAAAACAAATAACTGTATTGAAACACCCTCTCTACTCACCTGATCTGGCCCCCGATGACTTTTTTCATACCCAAAGATAAAGGAAATATTGAAAGGAAGACATTTTGATGGCATTCAGAACATGAAGAATAATACAAAAACGGTTGTGATGGTCATTTCAGAAAGAGTTACAACATTGCTTTGACAGGTAGATTAATTGTTGGTGTCAGTGCATAGCTTCCCAAGGGGAATATTTTGAAGGTGGCCATGGTGATATTCAGCAATGAGGAATGTAGCACTTTTTCTAGGATGAATTCATGAACTTCATCATCAGACTGTATTAATTTGGTTTATCTTTTTAAGAACCAACTTTTTGTTTCATTAATTCTGTTTATAGTTTTTCAAAATTTCTTTTAATTAAGTTCTGCTCTGATAGTCATTATTTCTTTTCTCCTGCTATCTTTGGGTTCAATTTGTGTATATTTTCTAGTTCCCTGATGTGTGATGTTAGGCTGTCAATATGCAATCTTTTGGTCTTATTAATATAGGCCTTAGACAGTATACATTTTTCTCTGAGTACAACTTTGGCTATGTCCCAGAGGTTTTGAAAACTTGTTTCATTGTTGTCATTTGTTTCAAGGAATATTTTAATTTCCATCTTGATTTCACTATTGATCCAAGAATCATTCAGGAGCAGATTGTTAGATAGATAGATAGATAGATAGATAGATAGATAGATAGATAGATAGATAGATAGTTTGTTTCATGAGTTCTTCTTGGAGTTAATTTCTAGTTTTATTCCACAGTGGTCTGAGAAGATTCTTGATGTAATTTTGAAGTTTTTAAAAATTTATTGAGACTTGATTTGGGGCCTATCAATGGGCCTTGATGAGAAAAATGTACATTCTGTAATTTGGGGATGGAATGTACTGTAAATGTCTGCTAGTTCCATTTTCTCTATAGTCAGGTTTAACTCCAATGATTCTTTGTTGATTTCCTGCCCTGATGATCTGTCTATTGCTGTCAGTAGAGTGGTGTTGAAGTCTTTCACTATCATTGCATTGCTGTCTACCTTTTCGTTTTTTTAGGTCTGATAGAATTTGTTTTATAAAGTTGAGGGATCTAGTATTAGACACATATATGTTTAAAATTGTATGTCTTCTCATTAGGTTTATGCTTTCATCATTATATAAAAACATCTTTGTCTTTTTTTTTTTTTACTGTTAAAGTCTGTTCTATCTGATGCGATAACGACTATTCCCACTTATTTTTGGTTCCTATTCACATAGAATATTTTCCCCCACCTTTTAATCTTGAGTCTATAGGTGTCTTTGTGAGTTCAGTGGGTGTCTTGAAGGTGACATATACTTGGACTGTATATTTTTATCCATTCTCTCAGTGTACATCTTTTAAGTGTGGCATTTAGACCATTTATGTTCAGAGTTAATAACGACATGTAAGGTACTATTCCATTCATCATAGTATCTGGTTGCTTTATTTATTTATTTTCTCTGTTGTGTTTGTGTTCCATAGGCTTGTGAGCTTTATGGTCTCCAGCGTTTTACAACTGGTGTATTTTGACCTTCTGTTTCAGTATTTAGAACTTCTTTAAGTATATTTTGTAAAGTCGGTCTACTGGTGACAAATTCCCTCAGTGTTTGCTTGCCTCGGAAAGACAATACTTTTCCCTCCTTTATGAAACTTAATTCTGCAGGATGTAAGATTCTTGGCTGACTCTTTTCTGTTTGAGGAAATTGAAGATAGGTCTCCAATTCCTTCTTGCTTGAAGGGTTTCTTCTGAGAAGTCTGATGTTAGTTGGATGGGTTTACCTTTGCAAGCCATTTGATGTTTTACTCTCACTTTTCTTAAAAGTATTTTCTTTACATTATTGCATAACTGGATAATTACATATCTTGAGGATAACCTTCTTGCAATTAGTCTTCTGGAGGTTCTTTGGGCTTCTTTTATCTGGATGTTTAGTTCTCTGGCAAAGAGAAGTAAATTTTGCTCCATTATTCCCTAAAATAGGTTTTCCAAACCTGTTGCTTTCTCTTCCTTCTCAGAAACACCTATAATTCTTCAGTTTGATGTTTTACATAATCCCACACTGCTTGGAGACTTTGTTCCATTCTCTTGATTCTTTTTTCTTTGCTGATGTCTGATTGGATTAATTCAAAAGCTTTGTCATCAAGTTCTGAGACCCTTTCTTCTGCGTATTCCAGTCTACTGCTAAAACTTTCCACTGCATTTTTTACTTCTCTAAATGATTCTTTCATTTTGAGAATTTCAACTTTTTTTTTTTTTTTTTTTGAGGAGTTATCACTTGGGGGAATTTTGTTATTTATGTCCTTAATTGTTTTTACAATTCTTTACATTTGTTTTCAATTTTTTTCTAAAGTTCATTGACTAATTTTATAATCAATCTTTTGGTTTCTATGTATGGAATTTCAAAAATTAAATTTTGGTTAGGGTTCATTGCTGAAGAGTTGGTGTGGCCTTATGTTGGTAAACTTTGTTTTTTCATATTGTCAAAATTATGTTCCTGTCTCCTTCTCATTGGGTAGATAATTTCTTCGTATTTAGGGTTAACAGGGTAGCTATGCAGGCACTCTGGGGTTCCCTTGGTTGTGTACTGCCTTGGTGTGGTGACTTTCTCAACTGCCAGCTGTGGCGGTCCTGTGCTGGATGCCTGCACTGGCTTATGGTGCCCTGAGTGGCCAGAGCGACTGGTTAGTGGCGTTGGCTGGAGTTTGGGATCAGATCTTTCCCAAAACTGAAACATTGTATCTGATGTGGTACAGTCATGTTGACCTCCAGCCAGAAGATGGTGCTTGTGGGAGAAAGATAGCTGAGACGAGGCCGTGGGCTTTTTCCTTGGCATGTGTTGCTCCAAAAAAGTGCCCAACCTAGGCAGAGGGTGAGGCTCGGGAATAACCCAAGTTCATGGTCTGTTTGAAGCCTTTGAGGTGACTGTGGAGGGTGAGACGAAGGAGCTTACGTACCCCACAAGAGAGCACTCTTGACTACCCCAGTGAGGATTAGAAGGAAGTCTCAAATCACTATAGTAATGCAGTTGTGCAGGCCAGACACAGACATGTTTACACAGGAGGTGAGGGGTTGTCATGGCAACAAGTCCCACCTAGCCTCCCACCTTGGTCTCAGGCAGTTTGTCTTGTGAATTCCAAAGTGCAGTGGCCAGAAGGCCACAGGTGTTCTCACGGCAAACCACCCTAGCCAGGAATTGTCTGAGACCTAGAGGAGTTTGTCCCTGGGGCCTGTCTCCCACAGGCATGCTAGAAAACAGCTGTGCATCCCAAAAAATGGAGAGCCTGGGAAATGGCTAGTGTTGCTCAAGGCTTTCTCCTTCCCTGCACCCCTCCTCATGGGCTTCGGCCGAGCACAGCTGTGAGTAAGATATTTTCCATGAGGGTCTAGAGTCCCACAAGGCTCAGGGGCCCTCCGATCTGTGGCCAGAGCACAGAACTCCTGAGTTGCCCTCACTCACCTTCCCTACTGTGTCTGGAGGTTACTGGTGGACTGTGGTGATGCAGGCCAGATTTAGGCTAGTTTCAGTCTAGACTGATGGATTTTTCTCTTGTTTGCACTCTGTGGTTATTATTGCCTCTTTGAAGAGTTATGGGGCATGTTGCTACTCTTGTTCCTCTCTGGGTGCTGAGGAAACTCTCTTGATCTCGGTTTATTCCATAGGAGAAACTCACTTTGACTCGTGTTGATTATCTTAATTCAATAGATGAACAGAACAATGTGTATTCAACTTAGTTGGACTGACTCCAAAGTCTGTGTGTAGTCAATGATATTATACTGCCACAATAGGGAAAGGAATTAGTATATATATATATATAGGCTATTCCCATTCAAGTCCTGTTTAGTTGTGGTCCTTGAACCCTTTAATCTATAGACTTATCCCTCCAAATTTCCTGAACTAAGCCTGATTAGCACAAATAGCTTATTCTGGGACTTGTTCCTTCCATTTGGGAAAATTCAGTATCCTAGGCAATCCTCATTCATGTCCTTTCAATTCACTTGCCTGACAAGACGTTGACACCTGCTTTGCTGTGCCAGTTTCCCTCCCCAAGATCATGGCACTGGCTCTGTAACCACAGAGTTATCCTTAGGAATCTAGACTATTTCCTAGAATAAGCAGCCATGAAAAACCAATACTATCTGTAAGCAGCCAGAAGATGTTACTTGCTTCAAATTTGATGCCCGATTTTCAAGTGACAAAAAATGTCCTGGCTTTTGACTTAAAGATTATTTTCTCTCGGACCAGCCAAAAAACCCAACTTTCTATTGGCTTCAGCCGTGACTGATCCAGAATTCCCTCCATCCTTTTCCATCCAGTGGAGGTCCTGGGGAGTTGTCAACTTTGTTTTTCACTTCATGCATTCAGTTGCTATTCAAATTACAGTAATTATATTAACCTGATCATTAATTCAATATCTTGCTTAAATTAAACCTGTATTGCTTAATTAAGTAAATATAATGAAACTTTACAAGGGTTATACATTTATCTGTAAGGATCGAAATACAAATATCAACCCTTTGTTGGATAAATTATCTGGCTTCTTCTGAAAACCGGTGTAGTATATAGGATATACTATGCCTTATGGATGCCAGACTCTCCTGGAGAAGGTATACTTCTGTTACCTGTTTGCTTTGTAATCTCCATGGGCAATGACATCCATTACTCTGAAATTAAATTGAAAATGTTTGTGTAACTAGGCATTTGCAAATACCCTGTGCCATGTAGAGTGCCATGTTGCAATGACTTAGTTATCCTTGGTCTCTGGGAATATGTACATTTCCAGTTTATGTACAGATGCTACAATTGTAGGATCAATGTCTTAAATAAATATACAGTGGGTGTTGTATATGTCACAATTCTGAAAACAGAAAGTGATTTTTTTTTTGAGTTGGAGTGTCACTCTGTTGCCCAGGCTGGAGTGCAATGGCATACTCACAGCCGCCGCAGCCTCTACCTTCAAGGCTCAGGTTATCCTTCTGCCTCAACCTTCCAAGTAGCTGGAACCACAGACATGTGGCACCACATGCAGCTAATTTTTTGACTTATTATAGAGACGAGGTCTCACCAAGTTGCCCAGGCTGATCTCGAACCCTCAGGCTCAGGCAATTCACTCGCCTCAGCCTCCCAAAGTGCCGGGATTACAGGCTGAGCCACCAAGCCCGGCCAGTGACGTCTTTTAAATGCAATTATGAAATGCAGTTATATTTTGAAAAAATTGTAAAAGAGAGTATTGTGTATGATGAAACCATGAGGATGTATTATTATTTTGTTGGAAATTCTTAGAACTGATACAAAATGAATTTTCTCCTCATGAATTTTTTTAAAGAGGTACATTTAAAATAATATCAACTACATAATAACTATATCTATCAGAATTCTATATTTAAGAGTAGCAACACCAATCATAATGACAGAGTTGGGATGATAATGGCTCACATTGCTAGAATTTTATAATCTGCACTGCTCTTTAGAACACAGCCCTTACTACAAAAGGGACTTAAGAGGCTTCTTCTACCATTTATTAGGATAATTACATCCTCTCAGTACAACAGTTTTCTGTCTTCAAAATGAAAATGTCATACCTATATTAAGGGACAGTTTTAAGCTTTATGTGTATTAATGTGGAAAAAATATCTTATCTTGTTGACAATAAATGCTTAATATCAATTTCTATTTGAACAGGTTTTATCTCCGTTAGATTCCTTAGAATTTCACCTGGAAAAGTTGACTTTAGCCTCAGATGTAATTATCATGAGAAAGTGGTCGTATTCAATTATTTTAGTGGCGTTTGAGAGGCGCTGGTGATGCATATGTTACCGAAATGCCAGACGATATGGAGGGTAATAAAAAAAATTTTGAGGAGACAGAGGATGAGAGTTATGCCAATTACTCTGAAAGACAAGTGCCTTTTGACTGTATGGAAAACCCGTTGTAAAGGACTTGGTGATAAGAAAGTAGATGCTTGAGCTTGCCAGTGTAGACCAAAACTTCAAAAGTGAATAGGAATTTTTTTTTAATGAATGATGGAAACAACATGCTATCTTGCTGCTTGCTGCACTCTACTTCTTTTCTTCTTATTGTTTTCAATCTTGTTCCTCTGCAATGTTCCCCCTTTAAAAAAAACTTAAAAACTTTTTAAAAATCTAATTTTTGAGATTTTTTTCTTTTTTTTCCTTTCTTTTTCCCCCTTTTTTGAATTTTTTATGTTAAAGATATAGGGTACAGTTGAGGGCTAGTTATACAAATACAAATGTTTATTATGCAGGTTCCCTTGTTGATAAGGTGTGCCCCCCTTCCCTGGCATATTCCCACTACTGCCAGTTCCCCTCCACTCTGCAGTTACCCACTGACTGCTAATCCTTTTCTTATAGTAATTCGATAATTGTTCACGGTCCGCTTATGAGTGAGTTCTTTGTTTTTGTGACAGATCACCCAGTATTATAGACTCTAAGTCCATCCAAGTGGCTGTGAAATTCATAATTTTGTCCTTCTTTATGGCTGCATAACATTCCACTGTGTATATGTACCACATTTTTAAAATCCAGTCCTCTTTCAATGGGCAACATGGTTGGTTCCATGTTTTTGCTATTGTGAACAATGATGCAATGAACATGCATGTGCAGGTATCTTTTATTTATTTATTATATGTATTTATTTATTTATTTTAAATTGTGGGGTACAATTCAGGGTTAGGAATACAAATATTCATTGTGCAGGTACCCTTGTACATAAGGTGTGGCCTTTCTCTCCAGGTAGATCTCAACTACTGTCAATCACACTCCCCGCCCCACCCCCCGCAGTTTCCCGACTGTCAATCCTTTTGTTATAGTATTGCGGTAGCTGTTCAAGGTCTACTTATGAGTGAGACCATGTGATACTCAGTTCTTTGTTTCTGTGAAAGATCACTCAGTAATATAAAGTCTAATTCCATCCAGGTTGCTTTGAAGTTCATGATTTTGTTCTTCTTTATGAGTGTAATATTCCACTGTGTATATGTACCACATTTTTTTATCCAGTCCTCTTTT
Organism: Carlito syrichta; assembly: GCF_000164805.1. Classification (NCBI taxonomy): domain Eukaryota; kingdom Metazoa; phylum Chordata; class Mammalia; order Primates; family Tarsiidae; genus Carlito; species Carlito syrichta. The sequence goes on from NW_007252322.1 coordinate 649,905, forward strand.
GATGGGCAGCACGGTTGGTTCCATGTTCTTGCTATCGTGAACAAGGCTGCGATAAACATACATGTACAGTTATCTTTTTTATAGAGCGACCTGAATTATTCTGGGTATATTACCAGTAGGGTGATTGCAGGGTCATATGGAAGGTCGATTTTTAGAACTTTTAGGAATCGTCACACTGTTTTCCAAGGAGTCTGTACTAGTTTACACTCCCACCAACAGTGTAAAAGTGTTCCCTTTTCACCACATCCTCTCCAGCATCTGCTATTTTTTGAGTTCTTGATGATGGCCATTCTGACTGGAGTTAGGTGGTATCTCAGTGTCATTTTAATTTGCATCTCCTTGATGACTAGTGAAGCCGAACATTTTTTCATGTGTCTGTTGGCCGCTCATATGTCTTCTTTTGAGAAGTGTCTATTCATATCTTTTGCCCACTTTGTAATGGGGCTGTTTGTTTTTTTCTTTTCAGCACGCTTGAGTTCCTCGTACTTCCTTGGCGTTAGGCCTTTGTCAGACATGGAGTTGGCAAATATTTTTTCCCAGTCTGTAAGCTGATGGTTTCTTTGGCTTTGCAGAAGCTTGTCAGTTTAATGCAGTCCCACTTGTCCATCTTATCTCTTATGGCCTGGGCACTTCAGATTTTGATCAGGAATTGGTTACCAGTTCCAATTTCTATAAGAGTGTCTCCTGCGTTTTCTAAGGTTCTTACAGTTTGAGGTTTTACATTTAGGTCTCTGTTCCATTTAGAGTGAATTTTTTGTGTATGGGGATAGGTAGGGGTGCTGTTTCAATCCTCTGCATATGGTCAGCCAATTTTTCCAGCACCATTTACTGAATAGGTTCTCCTCTCCTCAGTGGTAGGTGGTGGAGGCTTTGTTGAAGATGAGTTGGTTGAGAAATTGAGGTTTTGCTTCTGGAATTTCAATTCTATTCCATTGGTCTGTATGCCTGTTCAGGCTGTTTTGATTATTGTAGCTTTATAATAAAGTTTAAAGTCTGGGAGTGTGATATCTCCTGCTTTGTGTTTTTTGCTGAGGATTGTTTTGGCTATTCTTGGTTGTTTATGTTTCCATATGAATTCCTGTACTGTTATTTCTAGGTCTGATAAGAATGTTGCTGGCAATTTGATGGTTATTGCATTAATATCTGTAGATTGCCTTAGGCAGAATGGACATCTTAAAAATGTTGATTCTTCCAGTCCATGAGCATGGAATATTTTTCCACTTGTTTGTCATCTTTGATTCCTTTGAGCAGTATTTTGTAGTTTTCATTGTATTCTTGTGGCTACGGTGAATGGAATTATGCTTTTTATTTGGGTTTCTGTTTGTTTATTATTGGCATTACAGAAATGCGATTGTCTTTTGCACATTTATTTAATACCCTGAGGCTTTGCCAAAGTCCTTTATCAGTGGAAGGAGGTTTTTGACTGATTCTCTTGGGTTTTCAAGGTATACAATCATGTTGTCTGCAAAGAGAGATAGCTTGACTTCCTCTTTTCCTGTTTGGATACCCCTGATCATCTTCTCTTCTCTGATTGCTCTAGCTAGGACTTCCAAAACTATATTGAACAGGAGGGGTGAGAGTGGGCATCGTTGTCTTGCTCCAGTTTTCAAGGGGAATGGTTCTAATTTCTGTCTGTTTAGCAGTATGCTGGCTATGGGGTTCTCATACATGCCTCTTACTATTTTGAAGTATGAGCCATCTATGCCTAGATGTTCAAGGGTTTTTTATCAAGAAGGGGTGCTGGATTTTATCAAAAGCTTTCTCTGCATCTAATGATATAATCATGTGGTTTCTGTTTTTATGTCTGTAGATGTGTTCAATTATATTTATGGTCTTACAAATGTTGAACCAGCCTTGCATCCTGGGGGTGAATCTTCATTGGTTATGGTGAATGATTTTTGAGATGTGTTGTTGACTCCAGTTTGCTAGGATCTTGTTGAGAATTTTAGCATCTATGCTCATCAGAGATATTGGCCTGTAGTTCTCTTTCTTTGTTGGATCTTTACCTGACTTGGGTATCGATGTGATGTTAGCTTCATAATATGATTTGGGGAGACTTCCATCTTTCTCATTCACCTGGAATACTTTCAATAAAATTGATATCAGTTCCTCCTTGTATATTTTGTAGAATTCTGTTGGAAAACCGTCTGGTCCAGGGTTTCTTTTTGCAACTAGTTTTTTTATGGCATAATCAATTTCCTGGATTGTTATTGGTCTATTTAGGGTCTCGATTTCTTCTTGTTTCAACCTAGAGAGGTTGTGTGATGTCAGAAAATCCTCCATTTCCTTTAGGTTTTCAATTTTGTTTTCATACAAGTGTGCATTGTGGTCTCTGATAATCTCTTGTGTTTCTTCAGGGTCAGATGTGACTTCATCTTTTGTGTTTCTGATTGTGCTTATTTGGGCTTTTTCACTCTTCTTCTTGGTCAGTCTACTAGAACCATCAATCTTGTTTACCCTTTCAAAAACTAGCTTTCTGTTTCATTAATTTCTTATATTATCTTTTTGTCTTCTATATCCTGGATTTGGGCTTTTATTTTGGTGATTTGGATTCTTCTGCTGAAGTTAGGGTTTTGATGGTTGCTTTTCCAACTTCCTTAGGTGAATTGTTAGACTGTTATCTTGTGATCTTTTCATTTTCTTCATGTGTGTTTGTAAAGATATGAACTTCTCTCTTACTACTGCATTCATAGCATCCCAGAGATTTTAGTAAGATGTTTCTTCATTTTCATTTGTTTCCAGGTATCTTTTAATCTCTGTTTTGATTTCTGTGTTGACCCAGGAGTTGCTTAGCATCATACTGTTTAGTGTCCATGTCTTTATAGGTTTTGGAGGAACCTTGTTGGTGTTGATATTTATTTTATTCCACTGTGGTTTGAGAAGGTGCATGGCAAAATTTCAGTCTCATGAAATTGCTTATGTTTAATTTATGGCCAAGGATGTGGTTGATCTTAGAGTGCATTCCATGCAGTGATGAGTAGAATGTATATTCTGTGGTCGTTGGGTGGAGTGTTCTGTAGGTATCAATTAAGTCCATTTGGTCAAGAGTCTTATTGAGGTTCTGGATCTCCTTGCTAATATTTTGTTTTGATGATCTAACTAGAGTATTAAAATCCTCAATCAAGTGGGTATTAAAATCCCCAATTATGATAGTGTTAGAGTCAATATCTTTTTTAAGTTTGCCTAGAAGGTGCTATATGAAAGTTGGTGCTCCTATGTTGGGTGCATATATGTTTAGGATGTTTATTTCTTGTTGATGGATTGACCATTTTATCATTTGTAGTGATATTCTGTATGTTTTAAAATTTTTATAGCTTAAAGGGTATTTTTTCTGAGACTAAGATTCAATCCAACTTTCTTTTGTGTTCTATTCACCTGAAATTTTACTTCCCATCCTCTTACTTTGAGTCTGTGAGTGTCCTTTCTGGTGAGATGAGTCTCTTGGAGACAATATATTGTTGCCGTATGATATTTTATCCATTTTGTCATTCTATGTCTTTTCAGTGGTTCATTTAGTCCATTCACATTCAGGCTAATTATTAAAATGTGGGGGTTTATCCCAGTCATGGGGTTCTTATAGAGATGTTATTGTTCCTGTTTGTTTGTTGTCTTTCTTTTGATTTTTGGATTGATTCGTGTGTGTTTTCAATCTTTTTCCTGTACTCTTGTGAAGAACATTGTCGTTCTTTTTTCCTTTTCTTCTGTGTTTAGTACTTTCTTAAGTGTTTCTTGTAGAGGTGTTCTGGAGGCAGTGCACATTCTTAGGGATTGGATGTCTGGGAAAGATTATAAATCTTCCTCACTCACTGGTGAAGTTTAACTTAACTGGGTAGGTTATTCTTGGTTGCAATTGTTTATCTTTGAGAACTTTGAAGATTGGACTCCAAGCTCTCCTAACCCGAAGTGTTTCTGTAGATAAATCTGCTGCTATTCTAAATGGTCTTCCCTGGTAGGTAGTCTGACCTTTTTCTCTTGCTGCCTTTAGATTTTTTTCTTTTATACCTACTTTGGTTAGGTGAATTATTATGTGTCTGGGAGTTGGTCTGCTCATTTGTTGTCTTGCAGGGGTTCTCTGAATCTCTTGCGTTTGAATTTTCACATCACTGATGAGATGAAGGATGTTTTCTTGAATAATTTCATGGAATGTTTGTTCCAGGGTGGTCTCTGTCTGTTTTTCTGCCTTAGGAAGTCTAATACTCTTAGGTTCAGTCTCTTGAAGTAATCGCTCATCTCTTGAAAGTTTTGTTCTGTCTTTTAAAGCTTCTTTTCTATGTTTTTGACAGTTTCGGTTAGTTCTATAATTTGGTCCTCAAACTCTGAGATTCTTTCTCCTGCTTGGCTAATTCTGCTTTCCATGCTTATTAGCTTGTTATTTATTTCAATCACCGTATTCTTTACTGCTATCTCAGTTATCAACTTCTTCCTATTTTCCTCTTGTCTCTTCTCAATTCTTTTTATTCCCTCTATTAATGTCTTGATATCTGGATTTGTAGTATATGACCAGTCATTCTGGGGGCCCTTCTTTGTTTGCATTCCAAAGTCTGTTTTCTCAGTGTCTGATCTCCCAGGGGTCTGTGTGAGACCTATAGTTTTATTTTGGTTTTTCTTCATTTGTGTAGATTTTTTCTTTTTTCCCTCTCTTCTTTAATTTTGTTGTTAGGGGTGGCAGGGTTGCTTTTACTTCTGTTTGCTCGATCTCCTATTCTTCCTTATGTGAATCCTCTAGCTTTGATCACTTCTCAAGGTGGACTGTGGGTTGGGGGCTGTACTTTTCTGCAGATTTGAGATTTAATTGAGGGGGAAACTGTGATTCAAAATCCATCTGTAGATCCCAGTATCCATCGACAAGTGTATGGAAACCCTGGAACCCACTTCCCACTGCCTTGCAATCTCTCCGTACAATGGGGGAATAGGTTTGCTCCCTGAAAGCAAAATGGGGTAAGAAAAAGGAAAATAATGCAACATAGGAGGGGGGAAAGAGGAAGGTGGAGAGTGAGAAGAATAAGAGGGAAAACAGACAAATGTACTGACTAACAAATAAAAAGAGACACAAAGATGGAAAAGATATTTAAAAAGCTAAAACATACAGACAATCATACAGACACAAAAGCCAATTGACCTCCTTATTAATACTGTTCCCCTACACAAACATGAAGACGTTATCAATAGCAGTAAGAAGAGCAAGAAAAGAGAAAAAAAATGAGTAAAACAAAGAACAAACATTAAAAAAAATAAAAACAGGAGAACCAAGTATGCTCTTAGATCAGTCCTCTAAGTCCAACATCCTTTCAGCTCTGATCTCTAGCTCTCATTGGAGGCTGGTAGGGTTGTTCACAGCTAGGATCTGATGCCCCAGGCCTGCTGCGGGGGGAGGGTGGATCAGATTTGGGTTCAGTTAGCTTGCTGCCTGAGAAGTCTGCCACTCAGATCTGACCTGTGTCCCATCTAGCATGGGGAAGGGGCTTCTGTCTTTCCAGTTTGATGCTATTAACAGGCTAGTGGAGCTGGGCACAACAATGCAGGTCTCTGCCTGGTCTCAGGGCTCCAGATGCTCTCTGGACCCTTCAGTCAGGGGCTGAGCTGAGGGAAGCAGAGTGAGAGACAGCCGGGAGCTGCATATCGGTGTGGCACTGGGCAGCTAGAGCAGGGTGTGGCAGTGCAGCAGACATGGGAGGCCAGAGTTCCGTGGGGTCAGGTGGGGGAAGGGAGCGGCTGTGGGAAGGAGCAGCAGGGGTGGCGGCCACGTCAGCAGTGCAGTGCGTGGGAGGAGCTCCACAGGCCAGGAGCTGAGGGCCACCCTGGGCAGGGTCAGGTAGTGACTGTGGGAGGGAGTGGCGGCCATGTCAGAATTGCAGTGCATGGAACCCAGGGACTCCAGCCCACAGGCAAGCATGGCTGGAGGCAGCGACTGTGACTGCAGAGATGGCAGAGCAGTGAGTGGGGCTGGTTTCTGCCAGCCTGCATACCTGCACTGCTGGCTGAAGAGCAGGCTGGCAGTGGCAGAAGCAGGAGCCACTAGGGGACAACAAGAGTCCTTATGGACACTCACTTTCACAGAGAATCTCACGGACCAACCTTCCCCATTGCCATTTTGCCAGAAGTCTTGAGCTTTTTTAAGAATAAAGGCTCTTAGCCAGGCTCGGTGGCTCAGCCTGTAATCCTGCACTTTGGGAGGCTGAGGTGAGTGGATTGCCTGAGCCAGCGGGTTCAAGACCTACCTGGACAGTGAGACCTCATCTCTACAATAAATCAAAAAATCAGCTGGGCGTGGTAGCACGTGCCTGTAATTCTGGCTACTCGAAAGGCTGAGGTGGAAGGATCGCTGGAGCCCAGCAGGTGAGGCTGTGGTGGCTGGGAGCAGCCACTGCACTCCAGTCTGGGCGACAGAGTGAGACTCCAACTCAAAAATAAAAAATAAAAAGAATAAAGGTTCTTGAATTGACAGTTATTTATTTTACTCAATAATTTTATTCTGTCATTGTTCATTCATTTATTTTTCCTCTCTGGTTTTCTAACTCTTTGAACCCATAGCTACACCCAATGCCTTATTTTGTTATGAAGTCACTCAGTGTGCATGCCAGTGTGTTCCATATGTTCCACACTCAACTCCATCTAATTACCCAAGACTTCCTTCTGACAAAAGAAATTGGCCTTTTCACAGTTTCTATCTAAATTTGATGCTGTGATTTTTTATTCAAGTGACTACTGATTGTTTAATAATTCATGAATAGATATCACATAATTTAAACAACAAGATATTTAGGACAAACGTCAAATCTAGTTGAACACGATTCATTAATTAAATAAGTCATGCATGAAAATATAGATAATGAATGAATCCCCCATAGAAATTTCCAGTTAATTATTATAACTCTCGTGTCAACATATTTCTCTGACTGCCTCTGACTATTTCTAACTTCTTGCTGCCTCTTTACCACCTTAGTTGTAAATTTTACTTTATCCGTGTACAGTTTTTTGTCTTTTACCTTACTGAATTAATCAACTTCCATTTTCTAATATGGCTTCTGTGCTGAAGACTCTCAAAGTTTCCTCCCAATTCTGATCTTCATTATTTTTTTCCAGGTTTGAATCTTGACCTCCTAGGCAAGGTTTCCATTAGATATTGTCTCTTCCCTTCGAATAACCCAGAGCTAAAATGGGTTGGTAGATTACACTGCCGTTAACCTTTTTGCATGTCTATCATCAAGGATGGCCTTTGGTAAAATTAAAGCAACACCTTTCTTCTATACATGCTGTCTTAGTTCTTGTGTGATACTATAATGAAATGCTACACACTGGGAAGTTGATAAAGAAGAGAAAGTTTTGCAGTTCTGGAGACTGGGAGGTCCAAGATAAAGGTGTGGGCAGGTGCATTGCCTGGCACAGACCTGTGCCTTAGAGATGGTGCCATCTGGGTGCCCTCCTATGAGGGAAGTGAGGAAGAGGAAAATGCATGCCCTTTTAAACATACTCATCCACTCCTGAAGGCCGAACTCTTGAGGCCTGAAAACGTTCTAAAGGTCCCACGTCTTCCGACCTGTACCACCACAATGAGAATTTAAGTTTTGACATAAATTTTGGAGGGAACACATTCAAACGATAGAACTCCCTGACTTAAAAACCCAGCGCCCACCTCCCACCAGCATCTGTGATCACCATATTCCTATCTATTCCCCAAGGACAAGTCCATGGCGTGTCATCCCTTGGGGCCCTCCCTAAGGGATGGCATTCCATCTCTACTCTAATCTGGCTTTTCCTGCTAGCAAGTAGAATGAGCTCTAGTTTCTCTCCATCACACATACTGGTAGTCCTCAAGATTGACTAAACGATAGAATTAAGTGGGGAGCGTTTAATAGACACCAGTGTTTAGATTACTTCCCCACATATTCTTGCTTACATGATGAGAAATAAAATTTGAGAATTTGAATTTGATATAAGCTTCCCAAACTACTTACTTGAAGATACAGTGCAAAGTTAGGTAAGTTTGACTAACAGTTCGAAATAATAATTGTTATTTTATCTCGTTGACCTTTTCTTGTGTTAAATATGTCCTGCTATTTACTCATTTCTAGAGGTAGGAAGTGACAAAGAAGTAGGTGGAGAAAAAAAAAATCTAGACCAATTCCATATTAAATTAGAACAGAAGTACTAGAAGAGAGTAGAGCTTCTCATTATGTAAAAATAAAAATAACAGAATAAAAAGGCTTAACAGAATCAAGTCCTCCTTACCAACTGTGTCATTGAAGATTAAGTTATTTACTATTTATATATTTTGCAAATTGTTAAAAAAATTTGAAATTCTGAGACTTTCAGGAACATTACATTTCATTACTCATTTTTCATGTCTATGTACCTCAGTTCTATTTATTGCTATTCATTGTGTGTCTACTTTGTATTAAACATTAACCCATTTAAATCTATACAGGATAGATATTAGTATACCCATTTGACATGTAAAGAAACTGACACTCAGAGAATTGAGTGATGTTTATCATAGTCAGACCGCTACTAAATAAAACAATTTGATTTTAACATAAGTGTATTTTCTCTGGTTTTTCCAAGTGATTAAACTTTCACACATTTTAAACTAGAGTGAGTATTTTATAATAAATATTTATTAAAATCTTCTACCTATGAGGCATGCAAAAATGACTGGGTGAGATTCAATCACAAGAACAAAAGACAATAACAACAGCCAAAGGAATAAAAATTCAGAAGTAAACTTACCCAAAGCAAACACAGTGTAAAGGTACTGGCCATGCACTGAGAAGAAAATAAGAAAAGGTAAAAAGTGATTAATAAACCAATACGTATTTCTTGAGTATTTACAAATTGTGTGTTTGTGTGTGTGTGTGTGTGTGTGTGTGTGTGTGTGTGCAGACACTTACATGTATCTATGTATGTACTCACATATATTTATGTGTACATATGTATGTATATTTATTTATACATATTGATATTTAGATGTACATATATGATACATTAAAATACACACACTGATATTTATGGGTATGTACATGTGTGTATATGTATCTATTTATATATATACACATAGACTTACATAAAATAGAATGTGGCTGTCTAACAATAAGAGCTACTGAAATATTAGTCATTATTGTCATTATTATTGTTGCTATTATATACTGGTAACTCTATGACCTAAGAAGTGCTGGAAGTGACATGTTAGAGAATGATTCTCATGTCTGCTAAGTAGCAAACTACTGTGGAAACAGAAGAATGGAAATGAGGAAACCCACAATGCGAAAACTACAAGAAAACAGTTGGGATGTGATGGCAATGTGGAATATGTAGGTAGTGGAGAAGGTGGTAAGAAATTGTGGCTTTTATAAATATTTTAAAGAAAGTGACAATAGAATTCGCCAGTGATTTGGATAGATAGTTGAAAAAAGAGAAATGTTCAGGGACATTTCAAGAATGAGAATGCTTAAAAAAGAGCAGATGAAATACTGTAGAAATTCAAATGAATAAAATATTTACAGCCGGCCTCGGTGGCTCAGCCTGTAATCCTGCGCTTTGGGAGGCTGAGGTGAGTGGATTGCCTGAGCCTGCGGGTTCGAGACCCGCCTGGGCAACTTGGTGAGACCTCAGCTCTACAATACATAAAAAAAAAAAAAAATCAGCCGGGCATAGTAGCGCGTGCCTGCAATTCGGGCTACTTGGAAGGCTGAGGCGGAAGGATCGCCGGAGCCCAGTGGGTCGAGGCTGCTGCGGCCGGGAGCAGCCACCGCACTCCAGTCTGGGTGACAGAGTGAGACTCCAACTCAAAAAAATAAAAAATAAAAATAAAAATAAAAATGAATAAAATATTTACAAGCAGCTAACAAGTTACAAAAGGCTGAATAAGATAATATTTTGGTTGTACTTTTTAAATAATTAGGTAAGGAAATGTTTATAGGACATGAGGGTGAAATACATATATTATGTAAACATATTTTATATAATATATATATTATACACACACATACAGAGAGTGCCAAGATAATGTATACACATTTTAAGAAAAAAAAACTGTATTAAAATTGTAATACTCAATAAGATAAATACAAGTCATATTTGACTTCTGCAATAACAAGAGATACTCAAGTGTCTACTAATCAGTGTCCAGACACTTCTGATTATGGCAAATATCTCTTTAAAAAATTATATATATATATATCAATTTCAGCTGCTTTCAAGGCCCCCAATGTGTGTAGATGGAATGATATATTGATCCAAAGTTTACAACAAGCTAGAAAACTGAGTGGGCAGATCTTTTGTCAATGACCATCACAATTGTTGCCATAACTATTACTCATTCTATTACTCTAAGTTTTCTGTGGGTGATAACCCACTGTTATCTTTTCAAAACTCTGGGGCAGAGCGCCTCATGGAAGTCCACTCTACAGACCACAGAGTCACAGTCACATAATCTTGAGGGAAATCTTCTGAAAATGTCTCATAACTCCAACCATATGCAGAAACTCAACAAACTACCAAACACCTTAGATTTCAGGACTCTCAATCCACTTAACGTGTCCCAGTTTACTTGATATTTTCCCAACAACAAAAGTCTGTTGAGTGAGGATTGTTTTCTAAGTACTTGAGAATTTCTGGTATTGATTCTAAAATACAAAAGCTAACATGTTTCCTCCCATATTTTCTCTAACTACCATTATCACTCCATGCCATGAACTCAAACTTAGAACAAAAATTAGTTACTTCCTTAAAGGGGAAAAGAAAACTAACCACGGAAAAATGAGTACAACACATGTTACTATTTCCACAATTTATTTTGATGCAGCATTTAGCTTTTGGTACCTATGGAAATAGAGAGAAGTTATCCAAGTTAAGAAAAAAAAACAGCTGGACGTGGTGGCTTACATCTGTAATCCCAGCATTTTGAGAAGTGGAAGCGAAAGGATTGGTTGAACCCACAGATTCGAGACCAACCTGGGCAACATGACGAAACCTTGTCTCTACGATAAATCAAACAATAAGTTGTGCGTGGTGGCACGCACCTGTAGTTCTAGCTACTTAGAAGGCTGAGGCGGAAAGATCACCTGAGCCCAGCAGATCGAGGCTGCAGTGGCCTTGGGCATGACACTGCACTTCAGCCTGGGCAACAGCGTGAGACTCTGACTCAGAAAAAGAAAAGAAAAGAAAGAAACATTGTTAAAATACTAAGAAGAAAAGGTAATGAGTTAGCCATTAAGACTGACTGGTGCTAAGAGTGAAAGATCTTTGGTTTTGTTTTTACCTAACTATGTACATACTAGTAAGACTAATTCCCATTTGGATTGTGAAATACAGGACATATTTTTCTTCTTCTATTTAGTCATTTTCACTATAGAATTGTTACATATGAAAGAAGAATGAGAGTCTCATGAAAATAGTAAGGTTGTAGATAGTCATAGACAAATACTATTCACCAAGTCTTCCCTGCTGCTATATCTACTAAAAACCTGATTGCTAATTTCATCACAAATCACATTCAAAAAGTTACTCCAGATTCACAATAACTGAATAAGCAAATTATATTTTACTCTTCAAATGTCCCATAATTTCTTGTACTGAATGTGAGCTGTAGTTTTATCATTTTAAAAATGTCCAAACTTTAGTGATTTCTATATTTTATTTTTATCTCTATGTACCATATACCCTACGCTCTTTATGTAGAGGAGGAAATAATACATTGTTACCTAATTTTTTACTATGTACCTTAAGCTAGCTCATTGCACAGTGTAATAGGTAATAGCTAACCTAGAAAAAAGAGCCCTGGTTTGTTTGCTTCTGGCCTCTTTGTTCCAGAAGCCACTTGACAAGTCTGCAGGCAGACATGTTAACCTTTATTGCGTCTCCCTGGAGTCTCTAGTAATAGAGCAACGTGATGCTTCCTATCAGAGATGAGCAATGTGTCCATGGGCGAGGGAGTTTGCACTTCACCTTCAGCTTGATTAGTTTTGATGGCTTGGATCCACACACAAGTTTAGAAAACACATTCTTGAACAATCCAAAGTCTCGATTCTTTCTGCAAGCGGTAAAATAATGGAGGTGGATAGACCATTGTTCACGTGGGCGTGTGTTTTCAATGAGCTGATAGCTGTTAGAAATTATTTTTACATTCTCATGTCATCATTAGAAAAACACTCCAATTGTGGGTTCCAGAAGACCCTTAGAAAATCTTTGCCATTTGCAGTCTAACAGTACTATTTAATTCATCTTTTAAACAAATGGTTGTAGTCATTTATTCTCCATTTTCCTCTGAGGTTCATTTTCTGCCTTTCCTGGTCCTAGAATACCTGTCAGGAGAATGACTACAGGCCGGATCACATCAGATCATTTCCCCTATTGGGTTTTACCAGTTGGAGACACTGTTAGGAATCAATACGGGAAAGGGAAGAACGAGGCTGGGCTGTGCATTCCTCCCATCTTTTTTCCCTGGAGTAGTTCTGACAGAGGCTGTGTCCCTCGAGGAGAACGAATTATGTCCGGAAGCTCCATTTGCCTGATCTCAGACCTCAGTCAAGCTTCCATAACACCCTTGCGACATTGAAACTTCAGGCCTAGATGTGCTGTTGCTGGCAGTAAGATGCCTCAACCACCTTGGTTGTTTCTCATAACCTAGCCAACACGTCTAGCAATAGTCCCTTTATTACAAAAGACTCTTTTAGAAAAATCCCATCTCAAGATAATGTCTTATTTTTCTGGGGACTCAGCTGAAGCAATGTCATTACAAAGCTCTGAAGGTTTCATCTCAAAAGATAAATTATTCAAGTTACAATAAGTGAAAAAAATAGGTTCTTCTAAACAAGTCAACCAACCAACAAACAATACAAAATAAAAAATCTGTTATAGTTCTGGTTTCTTTATCCAAATAAATTATGTGTTGACTATTTTGCAATGTTTTGTTAGAAAATAGAGAACTCTCCCTTTTAATTATCCAAGTTTAAAAAATGACCAAATATTACCACTGTCCACTATCTATATTAGTGTTTTTCAGATTGCAAGTTGTATGCTTTCGCTCAAAGTAGTCAGTCAAAACTGCTGATTTTCAAAAAAGTAAAATAAATTAGGCATTTTTACATTCTTCTAGCTTTCCCAGTTGGTGACTGGTCACAAACCCAGCTTTAGCTGCTTTTAAGACTCCCAATGTACATTTTATTAGACTAAAATAAAAATCATTACAACACGCTATATGTAGTAAGGGTCTTTTTTATGACTCTCAGTCTAGTAAAACATGTATGTATTTATGAATTTGGGCATAAAGCAAAATATAATTCTTACTGAGAGTTGCACTTATGAGCTTAAAAATGTATATTATACAATATGATTTCAAGCCTTTCTTCCTTTGGAAGCAGTTTAAGGTTGTGTCCACAGAAGTTGACTTCACATGGAATGCACTGTGTCTGTGCCTTCTAAGGCAAGAGTCATAATTCTTCAGAATTTTGATACAAAATATAGAAAACAGTTGAATTTTGGGAAAACAATGTGGAAAAGAACTGATTTTTACTAAATGGATCATATGTAGAATATAAACAAAACTCGGTTTAACTTCAAAGCTCTGAATCTCTTGCTTACTGCATAGTGGAATGTACGTACATGCATACATACATCTTCGTACATGTTTTCCCGTCAGAAACAGTGAGCTTGAGATTTAAAACCTGGCAAAGAGACGGAAAACTCTTCAGGTCACTGGCAAAGATCACCTTCAAAATGTTGGAATTCTCATTCATGTTTTAGAGCAGATGGCATTTAGGCTCAGTGGGAAACAGGAACCTCCACACCACAACAAACCCAGCTTGAATGATATTCACCATTAAGAAGAAATATAATCTAAAGAGTGGCAGGATAGATTCCAAGTTTAGACTTCCTGAGTTTATAGGCTTGCTTGCCATAGACTGGTTATGCAATCCTGTGTACATTTTTTCTTAGTTTTTCTTCTTAAAAAGGAGGACAATAATAGTATCTGCTAGCAATACTACAGTGCATTAACTCAGACACTATCCAGAACTACTGTTACTTCTACCCCCGTAAAAATATTTAGTCTTCAATTCTGTAAAAAAATATTTTTTAATAAAAATAATTGAACAATTTTAAATTGCCTAAATAATTTACTTCTAAGGAATATTCTTTGATATTTGTACAAATTGTGTATCATAATTCTTTCATAGAAAGAACCTTCAAATTAGACAGAAATGCAATATATATGATATATAGTTACATGTTATATATGCCTCTCTCTCTATATATATATATGTATATATATAGATAAAATCATGCAATCTTCCTTGTTGTTAAGTAAGGAGATATATACTCATATGCATGTTTATAAAACAATCATTTGTATAAACTTACCAAGAACTTACCAAAGGAAAGAATCAGGAAATGGAGAAGTTTAGTATAAAGAAAGAGAAATGTATGTTACTTAATCACACTGGATGGACCTTGATGTCTTTATTATCTGTAGAATGGAATTTTGGAACTACATACACTCTAAGTTACTTTTCTACAATTTTCTGATTCAGTAATTTATGAGTTATGCAACCTTGGATAAATTACTTGAGCCTTCTAAGTCTTAGTTTTCTTGGAGATAACCAAAAGAAATTAATCACAGGTGTTATTTCATTTTGTGAGAAATAAAATAATGTATTTGTTCAATAAGCCGTTGACTGAGCTCTTGCTGTAGAGAAGAATTGTTCAATGTGCTTCTTCACTACAGCTGTGTGCACAATCAACTTCACTCCTTCATGGACCTTGCTTCCAGGGACCCATCCATACAACAAACCAATTTAAGAGTATAATATCAGAGCCATCACCAACACAATCAATTAAAGTATGGAACAATTTAGAAAGAGATGAACAGAAAATAAGAGTGCAACGGGAACTGTTTTGAGTCGGTTAATTCATGTCAACTGCTGATGGAAGAAATAAGTCTCAATGGATTGACACAGTTTAAATTTACACCCTGCTCAGGTCTTTGATTTGGGTCAGACTGTTCTCACTGGCAGGCCTGTATTGTGATGTGGACGTTCAGATGCCTGTCATATGGAGGCATCATTCTGCCATGGTTTTTGCAGTTGGAGAAGGAAGGGCGAAACAAAGCATGCCAAGTGTGTTTTGACTGCGCTGGTAGGTGGCCTGTATTTCTTCCGTCCTTTAGGGATTTGTCAGAATGTAGTCACATGGCCCCAACTTAATTATGAAAGACACGGTGAAATCAGCCTCCCCTTGTACCTATGACAAGGAAAATGAACCCAGATTTGATCACCACACTGGGTGGGAGTCTTCGTCCCTCCTCATAGGTACACAACACAGGCTTTCTGCAGAGGCATTGTGATCAAAATATTTTGTTTCTGGCTTTCTAACATTGCGAGAATTTGGTTTCTTAATAAAGGAAAACAACTTTATTTTTCTAGGGAACATAGAGTCAATCCTAAAAAAAGAAAAAATGTAAGCCAATGTTTTATTACTTCTCCTTACCTCTGTGATCTGACTTTTATAATTGTAGGCCTCATATTTAATAAGAAAATTGTCTAAGACCGTTCTGCATAATTAAGGTGAATTAACTAGTTTTGCAATAATTCTTACTTCTTGATCCGCAAGTCCTATATCCTCTTTCCCTGTATTCTAGAATGTTAATTCTGCAGTCAATCACCTATTGTTTAATTTCACTGATGGCATTATATCTTAGTTGAATATGTATCTTTAAGGATTTAAAAAATCAATACATTTTGTATTATAGTAGTACCAGCAGAAAAAAAGACAATAATTTAAATTCAAATTATATCATAAAAAATAAAGTTCCTAGAAATTAAATATGTGTATACACACACACACACACACATACACACACATATTTCCACCCACACACGCTTACTACATGAATTAAAGTGCATTGAAGTTCAGGACTGTTTCTATCATTTTCTTCTCAATGAAATTACTCATCCAGAAAAAATCCATTAGTTTTGGGGAAAAATTTTGTAAGTAGAAGCCTATTGCCTGAAGTAATTCCCAATGGGGCTACTACCTTCTGGTAAATAAATATGCACATCAAAGTAAAGAGAAAATAGCACCTCTTAAAAATAATTTTCTCTGAGGGTTTGGATTCTTTCTGGTGTCTTGCCAGCAGCAGTCTTTCAATGATTAGCTTACTAGACAGTCAGAAACACTCAGTACCATTCCTAGATTAGGGGGACCCTTATTTCTGACTATAGTTCTGAATAAAATAAATACTAATATTTAGGGGAACCAAAATAGAAACAAAGATTCTCAGTTTAGTTTATAACTGGTATGTCACTTGGCTATTTCTTTCCCTTATTAATCACAGATTTTTTTCTGAAAATAGAGTATGCAGACCATTCTGGGATATTGATAAAATCTAAATGTTTGCTAAATAATTCATGTGGATGACTGCAAGATGATGTGGAATATGAATTCATCTATGTGTAGAAATGAGGTAGATAATAATGAGGCATGTAAAAAGACAATAATGAAAAGTACGCTAGCAGCTCTCTGTATTTGTCATATGCCAGCAATTGTGCAAAGTGTACCAATGGGCTATTTATTTAAATGAGATGACAATTTTGAAGTAGGTCTTCTAGCTGTCTCCATTTTACAGGCATGAAAATTGAGATTTCAGAGTATAAATTATTTGCCGAAGGTCACAGTGTAATAAAGATATTTGATGATGCAACAGTTGCTCTTTGTCACTAGGTCAACCGCTTTTCTTCAAATAAACACATGATGCACTTAACCATCTTTTATCTCCATCTACTTTGCGTTTTTTCTTCTCACTGTGCCTTCTCTCATTTTCCATATGCATTTTCACTGGAAAACCAGTTCAAATTTCTACTATTGTGAATGAGTCTTCTTTGCATGAATTCAAGTGTTACTTCTCCCTAGAGACTATCGGAGGAAATCCAGTAATCCTAGGCATAGTGTTGAAGCCTTCTATGTATTAATTTCCATCTGATATTTAAAATTCAGACATTGTGAATGTGTGGCAACAAGTAGACGTGTGTATGTGTCTTTTTGGTAGAACGAGTTATATTCCTCCAGTTATATTCCCAGGAGAGGGATTGCTGGGAATCTATCCGGAGGGAACGTCCGTTTTGAGTTTTTAGGAATTGCCACACTGCTTTCCAAAGGGGTTGAACTTGTTTGCACTCCAAACAAAATGTGGTACATTTACATGATGGAGTATTACACAGACATAAAGAAGAACAAAAGCATGGACATTGTAGCAAATTGAGTGCATTTGGAGACCATTATACTAAGTGATCTATCACAGAAACAAGGAACTGAACATCGCTTTCTCTCACGTGTAAGTGGACCCTGAACACAAGGGAGAGACCAGAAGTCGCTGGGCGCTGCTAGGGGAGGGGGTGGGTGAGGGGTACGTGATGACGCAAAGAGTACCAGGTCCACCACCAGGAGAAGGAGGGGTATTTGGAAGCACAGACTTCACCTGCATGCAGCCTATCTGTGTAGTTAATCCTCACTTGTACCTCACATCTCTATAATAAAATAAAATAATTAGAAAAACAAACCTCAGGCAGTATCATACTTTGCTTAACAGTAAGATTCTTTTTTTTTTTTTTTTTTGAGTCAGAGTCTCACTCTGTCAGCCAGGCCAAAGGGCAGTGGCACGCTCACGGCCACCCCAGCGTTGACCTGCTGGGCTCCGGCAACCCTTTGGCCTCAGCCTTCCAAGTCGCTGGAACTACAGGCGTGCGCTACCACATCCAGGCTAATTTTTGATTTATTGTAGAGGTGAGGTCTTGCCAAGTTGCCCAGTCTGGTCTCGAACCCGCGGGCTCAGGCAATCCACCAAAGTCCTGGATGACAGGCTGAGCCACGGGGCCTGGCCAACAACAAGATTCTTGAGTGAGTGTAACTCATACCATTCATACATACTGCAAGTTGCTTAAGCTTTCTATTTTCTTACTTTCAAATTTTGTAATAAAATTGACCTTGTAATTGTATTCGTGGTAAATAAGATATAACATATGAACTGCAAGGCATAGAGTTATTTATTTAATAAATGTTTTTCTAGGTATCCAGGTGCCTATCTTTATCCCAACCGCCAAATAGATGGCACTACCTGTCAATTACCGTTTCACATCCATACTTTGTCTTGTGTGTCTTCATACTTTGTTTCATCTGTTACTGATAAATACACCCCCCCCATTCTCCAGTCTCCAAATCTTGGAACTTTATTACTTCTAGTACATTCTGCTTTGTAATTACTTCTAGTACATTCTGCTTATTTAATATTCCTTAGAAAAGAAATATTATTTAAACTTTAATTAGTCTATCTAAAAAAATTCATTTTCCCTGTCTACTACGTTGGAAACTTCAGAACAAGAACCATATCTGACATCCGTGGATCCCTCTCATAATGTCTTCTGTGTGGTAGAAATTCATTAAAAGCTACTTGAAGGTAATTCATATATCTCTTCATTCATTCAACATGACTCTGAGGTTGCAGTGCATGGTACGCTAAAGCAACATTCAGTATGGATTCACTCACTGAGGTAACATATGTATAGAAACTCTATGCTCTGTGGACTTTGTGGGCATTTGTCTTTAAACTGATACCAAGGTATTATTAGATAACAATCCCTTTTGATCCGAATTTACCAACTGTAAAGGATAGCTGGGCTTCTATCCCTTATTCTCTGTATGCTGCTTCTTGGTTATTTTGCCATCCTTCTAATTTTCACCTCTGGGTCATCATCACTGTTGTCCGTTCACCGCCGGTATTTCCACTTGTGCAGACAGTTTAAGCAAAAAACGATTTTCTACCTCTGCTTTCAGGAAGACATGACTGCTACACCACGAATTAATGATTTCTCATCACCTTCACTGTGTTGAACTTTGACTTAGTGCATCATCTGGGAAAAAAAAGTGATTCTGCTACAAGTTAGTACTATGACCTTAGAAAAGAAATATTATTTAAACTTTCTAAGCCTAGTTTCTTCATCTTTAAAACAGACACAATAATATTTATCCTTCCTGACTGGTAATTTGGTTGTCAGGGATAAATATAATGATTAACATAAAAGCTGTATAATAAATTAATAAAAATTGCGTAATAAATTACCAGTGTTTTATAATTATTCATTTCATAGATGAAAACTTATTATCACTGAGTTTTCAACTTGACATAGCTATGATTTTAGCACAAATGTCTTTCTCATCATTTGTGTTATCTCACCTCTCTCTTGCCACCTCTTGTCTCCACCATTCATCTACATCAGGACTCTGGCAACGACACACACAATGCGTGATTTCAACCCTTCTGTGTGACTAGACATTCCAAACCACCTGCTATCTAGCTTTAGCTCCCTTTTTTTCCCCAAACATTTTTATGTTAAGTTTTATGTTAAAGCACTGCTATAAATTACTGTCAAAATTTCAGAGCTGTCACTCAGTAGAGTTTATATCCTGGTTACCAAAATTCAACCATTGGGATTAGAGGTTCAGAGAGTTGGCGTGTGGTTGTCTATTCCAAATCATTCAGGGCCTCAGGCTGGTGGATTTCACAAGGTCAGTTTGTGTGTGAATGTCCAACTGACATGACAGCAACAACAGCAACAAAAAGATAAAGAGAAATGCAAATCAAAACCACATTGAGATACCACCTAACCCCAGTTAGAATGGCCATCATTAATAAAACAAACAACAACAGATGCTGGCGAGGATGTGGAGAAGATAGAACCCTTCTACACTGCTGGTGGGAATGCAGACTAATACAACCACCTTGGAAGACAGCGTGGTGATTTCTGAAGGAACCCGAAATTGACCTTCCATAGG
Source organism: Carlito syrichta (assembly GCF_000164805.1). Lineage (NCBI taxonomy): Eukaryota > Metazoa > Chordata > Mammalia > Primates > Tarsiidae > Carlito > Carlito syrichta. Next base: position 669,723 of record NW_007252322.1, read on the forward strand.
ACCCAGCAATTCCCCTATCGGGAATATACCCGGAGGAACTCAAATCACTCTACGAAAAAGATACCTGCACACGTATGCTTGTTGCAGCTCTATTCACAATATCAAAAACATGGAACCAACCGTGTTGCCCATCGAAGCTGGACTGGATAAAAAAAATGTGGTATATATACACAATGGAATATTATGCAGCTATAAAGAAGGACTAACATATGGATTTTGCAACAACTTGGATGGATTTGGAGTCGATCATACTCAGTGATTTATCACAGAAACAAAGAACTGAGTTCCATATGTTTTCACTCATAAGGTGACCTTGAACAATTATAATGCTACAAGAAAGCAATTGGCAGTAGGGGAATACTGTCAGGGGAAGGGGGGTGGGACTGGCAGTTAGGGAAAACTACTAGGGGAGGGAGGGGCATACCTCATCAACAAGGGGACCTGCATGATCAATGTTTGCATACTTAACCCTGAATTGTACCCTACATCTTTATAATAAATAAATTAAAAATAATAATAAATAAATAAAATTTAAAAAGATAAAGAAGGCTCATCTGCTACTGATTCATCTCATCCTAGAAGTAATACACATCACTTCTACTTGCTTTCCACTGGTCAGAGCTACTCAAAGACCCATGCTCAAGCAACCATTACGAGTTCTCAGCCACCTCCCAGAATCAGCTTGACATTGTGAAAGAGAGCAAGACATTTGGCTGTAGAGCCAGCTATCCATGCTATGCTTTCTTCCTCCCTGATATTAGAGTAATTCTTAATTCACGTCTCACGCCCTTTCTTTTCTTTATTTTTGGTAACTGTCTGTACGGCACAGGAGTTAATATAAGAACTCTCAGAAAAAATACACGCTGTCTAAAATTATAATTTTTTTTGCATTGACAAGACACCTGTTTGGTATCATGTAATGTTAATTCTTCAATGAACTTTGCAAAGCAGCTGCTTCAAATATTATTCTTTCTATTCAGGTATTTATTTCTAAGCTTCTGAGTTAATTAAGAAAATTCGTTCTTAAAAACCCATGCCCTAACCGATCCACATTTACCTTGGTCATCACATTGATATGTATTTATTTCATTTCTTCTAAAGCAGCATTTCTTAAACCATGTTATAAAAATAACTAGTTACACAAATATCTCCAAGGCCAAAAGGTCATAGACATATATTTTCATTTGATTATTTAGCTATTTAAAAGTGTTATAGAAATAACTAGTTTCATAAATATCTCTAAGGGAAACAAATCATAGATACATCTTTTTATTTGATTATTTAGCTATATTTAACACTGTTTTTCAACCTATTTTTCATAAAAACCATTTCTTTTTCTTTTTTCTAGTATCAATCTCATTCTCTCCTAACTCTCCATCTATTTTTGTAGCTAACCTATCTCAAACTTTATTCAAAAATTTTTTTTCTGGATTTTTTACCTTAAATTGATGTTCCACTGGTTTCTTTTGTTTATCCTATTTTCTTATTCTACAAACTATCTCTATTGTCTTTATTTGTGCCTTTAACTACAAGACAGATATAATAAACTACAAACAAATTCGATTGCAAAATCAACATCTCTACTATAAACCCCTACTCTATGCAAAATCAAGTTCATTAAAAACTCAGTTTTTACTCCAATTCCAAAATCTACTTCATCTTTTGAAGTATTATACCTTTTCAGTAGTTGTTCAAGGAAGCTCGCATAGTGATAGGTATAAGCTCTGCATGTAATTAGCAGATGTTTAATTTTTAATGATATTTAAATCTATCTGGAGTTACTGTTTGTTCTTAAAGCTTTATTAAGGCACAAGAAAAGATAAAACAGAATTCGAAAGCATAACCCCTGTCACTGTCATTTTCCTGAGGTCTAGAACATTCAGCTAACATGATGGCTCCCAAATTCATTCTCCCAAATCTTAACTATAAACTATTTTGATAAAAGAGGACAGAGAAAATAAGATTAGCTGGAAGAAACTTTACCTTCCCTCATTCCTACTGCACTAAGCAAAAATATCTGAAATATTTTCAAAGATGTTTCTTCAAATATGCCACCTTTAAAAACAACATAATATAGTTACTGCACACAAGACCACATTCTTGACTTTTATTTGCTTACTTTCATACATTGTTTTTTAACCTCAACCAGCTCTTCCGCACATAGAGATACTGGCTTGTGAACAGCATTATCTTGTGCGTCAGCAAGAAAATATTCAAGTACACTTTAATAGTGATGACTGCGTAAAGGGTGAAAAGAACAAAGCATGAGCCTAATATTCTGAATTACGTTTGTCACACTAAACTGCAAATGTATGTATTTGCAAGCTGCACAAGTTTGTACAGAAGGAACTGATGGAGAACAGATATAAAATGCATGATACTTTGAGTTTCTTGCTGGCTATAAGACTAATTTAAGACATAAAATAGTCTAAAATGAAGTTGAGACGTAGTAAAAATCAAAGACCTACCGTTCAGTGTAGACCTAAGGCAATCCTTGATGCGTGCCTCTTTGCAGTTTAGATGAAGGTTTTCAAAATTGTCTATTTGCCCTATAAATGGTTCTCCATAAAATGAAATATTCCTGCAATCACTTATTTCCATGAAAGGAAAATCCTAATAGAACTATACAAATTTGGTGTTTATTTCTTGAATGTTTCCTAAACCAAAATAAAAAATAAATCTACTTCCAGAAGTACATATTTTTATAGCCTTAATTGTTCTGGTTTTATGAAAGTTTTAAATTATAATTAGCCTTTATTGTGTATGGTTTCAAAAGATGTAGCATTAGTTGTCATTTCTTTTCCTTTGGTTTTCAACATTTGACTAGAAACACAGAAATCATATTAATCTTAACATTTTAAGTTATGGGGTTGGCTAATTTTTGTGTAATTTAGACTAATATTACCTGAATTTAAATTCATATTATCTATCAATGGAGAGAAGGTTGTAGGGATTTTCTATTATACATTTCTATACTTATATGTCTTTCATTAATACATGATATAGTATTCAATGCAGCATATATGCATAAATTTAGTTTTATCTAAAATAAGTCATTAGAAAGCTGTTAAGTCTGAAAGACATTGACACAACAGTATAATGTAGTAGAAAAGTCATAATATTTGGAGTCAAAAACACAAGTTTCGGTGGAAGCCACAATATTTATTAATATTGTAATTTTGACCAATCGATTTGGCTTCTTGGTTTCACTTCACTCGTGTTGAGAGAAAATTACACTATAAGACACCTACTTCCCTCTGAAGAGGTTCTAATGAGTATATAAATATGAGGACAGTACTTTGGAACCACACATTATGATGTTTCCTAGTTATTAGAGTTAATATTTTTTCTTGCTTCAGTTTCTAACAATTGACATTTTTAGGTCTTTCAGCCCCTTTTTGCCGGCCAAGGTAGGGGTGTAAATGCTAGTTTTATGCATTTGACATGGATAAAAGTTGAATAATATTTAACCAATCTTCTTCTTCCTTATTCCCTTGTACATTTTCCCAATGCCCCCTACCAACATCTCACTCTCATGTGTCTTGCTTATAGTAGACAATGAAGTATCCATGTCTTGTGGGTAAAAATTGGAGACAGTGTCTTGTCACAAATGCTATAAATTATTCATGTGTATTTGGGGGGAGTTAGATGATTTTCGTATGAAGCTGTAGAAGAATGCAACTGTTTTTGAAATTTTTTCAAAACTTGAATAAACATAGACATGAACACGATAGAAATCATGAGATACCAAACACTTTGGACTCTACACAGAATGGTATTTAAGTCCATTCCCTAATAATCTGATTAATTGTCATTAAATGACAGGGTGTTGAGCAGTTTACCACATGTCTATAATTCTAACTATGAAACTTTTGTTTCACGATTTTTGGAACACTCATTTATCTTCGGCATGTTCTAAATGTCTGCGTTATCCTTGAATTTTTCACTTAATAAAACAATATTTTCTGTGACATAAATCTAAATTAAATGTAACAAAATGTATTCCATGAACTAATTTTTGTAAATAGTTATAATATCGAACTATGTGCTATTAAAAGATTCAGAAAGAGTAAGGTGATTATTAACACTTAATTTTTCATTTCTGTCGATTTTGAATTTATGTAGTGAATATAAAAAGTTGGATATAGTAAGAAATTATATTTTATTACATTAATTTTATATAGGTAGAAAATGTGTGTAGGATAAAGGCTTCACATTTAAAATGTAATTTAGGTTTCTTTTCCTCATTAAGAGTTTAGAATTGTAATTTTATAAGATATTACACTATATTATGAGTGATACTTTGTATTTAACATAGGAAAAGTTTATAAAAGTTCTACCTTCTTCCCAAAGTGAGATAAATGCCATTGAAAGAGAGCAAAGTGAACAGAGAAAGAAATTGCCAAACTGAAACTGTACTTTTCAAATATCAATGAAATCGAGTAGCAAAGATATGTGAGCACATGTAGAACTGGTCAATGATGATATAGGAGACAGATTTTAGAGGTCAAACATTTATATACTTAATGTTCATGAATAACAAAAGTACTATAAAATAATTTAATATATAATTTTACAAAATATGACTTAAAGTCAGACAAATTAACCAATGTGAGAACATGTTTTAGTTAAAATATTGAACCTTAAGTACAAAGGAAAAATTCTATAAGCATCTGAGCAAAGATTCAAATTAACTAAATATAAAAAAGAAAAATATATATATTCAGCCAACTTTTGAGACAAAACCACAATGAATCATGGATTCTAAAGGTAGATGGTAAAATACCACAAATCCAGTCTTTTTTTATGCCTCAACAATGTTGTTGATGTGTACAAAACAAACAAAAATATCTCAAATGTGTTTGACTTAATTAACAGATATATCTAACAATAAGACCTAATCTTGAATGGATGGTATAGAAAACATCACACTAAAATAGAGGGAACTACAAAGTTGGGAAGTGAACTAATGAATAAAAGTATACAAAGGAAATAGAGAAAAAAGAAGAAAATAGGTAAATTTGGTAATATCATACAAAGTTGTATACAGAAAAAGTGGCATTCAATAACAATCACAAACAACAACTATATAAAAAAATCCTGACATTTAATGAGGAAAGTAAAAATGCATAATAGCCATATATTATTCTTAGCTAAATAAGATAGCATTCTAATATTATAAAAATTAGTAAAATATGAATATAAATTCACAAGTGTAGAATAATAGTGGAAGAGATTAACATCTTGATGCTAGCTACCTATCTATCTATGCACAAAAATATCCATACACTAAAAAAAATTTGCCTATTTTTATTGGAAAAAACTGTAAGAAGATATTACTTATAACTTTTCTTTTGGTGTGGAGAAAAGGCCATTCAAAGGAAGGCCTAAGGCTGAGTAACTAATGTGCAGTTAAGTTATGCTAAGTTATTATGAGACACTTTTTGAGGTTCCTCACTTATTACTCACTTAGACAATTCTAATTAATTGGAATCAGAAGCCTGAGAGCTAGGGAGGTTGAATAAACTGTTGAGTAAGACTGTCTTTAGCGAGAACTGTTAAGATATCAAAGTGGTTGGATCTTTGAAGAAGACTGAGGTTGCTTCTCTCCTACTTTAATTCAGTGAGGTTGACAACAAGAGAAGCACACAGAAAGTTTGCTAAAGGTCTTTGGTGTTTAGGGAATGCAATAATTGCTATTTGATTTTCTTCTAAAAATCTAGATGCCAAAAGTTGGTTGTCTGGAAAGGAAAAGGTATTACCTTAGAAAGTATCTGTACCTTTCAGATCTGGTCAAGCACACCTTTTATGAAGCTGATATAGACCTTGAGGAAGAGAGCTGGAATTGAGTTATTCCAAAAAGTACCACTCTCAGGAGAACTGCATTGAGAGAAGTAGACCACTGGAATATGGAGAGACTCTAAGAAAAAGAACCAGTTATGAAAACGAGCACATTTGCTTTTAGTCTTGCCCTATTGAGACTAATGTACTGAATATGCTGGGGGAAAAAGAGAGAGAGAGAGAGAGAGAAATAAACTTTGGGCAAAGTAATGAATAAAACCTTTCATTTTATTTTTTTAAGGAATAAATAAAATACAGGAAAAAGTAAGTGAAATTTAATGTTACGAATTCCTGCAGTGTGTAGGGATGGAATTTATATAACTACAATTAGCTTTAATAACTTTTCATATAAATTTTCACTGTCAAAGCAAAATGTGCACTGAACCAAGTAAAAGAGGCAATGAAGACTTTATGTAAGACTATTGCAACAAGGCAGAGAAACCAACACTCCGTCTGAGATGAACTCCATTAAAACAAAGGGTTGGAGAGTTTTTCATACTTGGGTTAGGAGGATCATAGGCAAACTGTGTTTGCTAATTGGCCTTACCCTGAGGAAAAGTAATATTTTTCATATCTTCGTGATAGGAAACACCCACCTAAGTTAGGCCTCTACCCTTCCAGAAAGACTAGAAGGCAGATGCTGGATCTTCCTTGATCATATATCAAATAAATGGCTCCCAAGGCCTAGAGAAAGATGATCCTGGGTTGTTATTCAGGAAGAGGTTTTGTTATTTTAATTTTACATCTCACAGGGGTAGAGGGTGACTTACAATTACTTTTTTAAATAAATACATGTTCTTTAAAAAAGGAGAAGAGAGACCTATCTGATTAGACCATCTGGATTCTGTAAGAGCCAGGGTGTGAGAGATGTCAGAAGCCTAGAGACAGAAAGAAGTCTGTCAAGAGTTTTTTAGTCAAGATGAGGGGAAAATCAAGGCCTTTCTAATTATCTTCAATCTCACCTCTCCCTAAGTCTTTAACAAACAAGATTTTAGCTAAACATTAGAAATATATCATCGACATATTTAAAAATTGCTTTCAGGATTCAAATTTTAACTTACACTATAATTCACATATTAATATGAGATGGACGGACATCTTTCTGCAACTAAATTTTAATACTCAAATGTGACTTTGTCGAACTTTTTATTCAATTAGTTTCTACTTACCTTAAGGATAGAAGGATGAAATTAAATAACCCAAATGCATTTACTTAAAAAAATAACATAAAATGATTTAAAGATGTGTCAAAATGGATTCCCAAACTTAAAAAAAATAGTGACAAATCTATATATCTGAAAAATCACTATTGAAATTCAAATAATTGGCCTGGAAGATAAAGTGTTAGCAACATCTACAAAGTAAGACATTTAGTGTGCTAAAGAACAAAAAATGAAGATAAAAGTTTAAGCAAGTAAACTTGGTTATTTGTGCTCATACCCAGGAGAATGACCAATCTGTGCCCTGTCCTTTGCTCCCAAATCACAAACATCCTGAGAGAGAATGTAAGCTGCAGCAGGCATGTGGGGTGAGAATTATTTTATTTTGTTAAAATAACTTCTAGTAGCTTCGAATTTTGGACAGTTCCTACAAGAATTTCCACAGGTTTCTGAATTTCCATAAAGTCACATACAGTCCTGATATTTTCCTACTCTAACCTACCTATTTCATCACCATCATAAGATGCATTATTTCCCATCTATTACCTTCACATTTCTCCCCTATATCTTCTCTCCTATTTTTCTCATAGATTAAAATATTTAGAAAATCTTCACTTTTTTTCCCTTCCCTTTTCCTAACTTACATCATCTTTTACTTACTTCCCATAAATCTGTATTCTTGCACAAAACAGAAATTAATTTTTACATGCGTAATACAATGGGATTGGAGATACGTAAATGTAAGGAAAAAAGGTAGAGATAAGGTGGTGGGAATCAGGGGGTACATACATGATGCCGTGGTCTTGAGCAATTGGAGTGGGTGACTTGATCTTTGAATGGTGAATCCAGCTGCTGTTGGCAATAAAAGTGGTCTTCTAGCAGTCGAGATTCCCTAACCTTTTTATTCCACTGTGGTCCGAGAAGGGGCATGGTAGAATTTCGGTCCTTTTAAATTTGCTTATGCTTGATGTACCCCACAACATCACAATAAAAAAATACTGATTATTGAAAAAAATAATAATAATAAAAATAAATAAATAAAAGATTCCCTAACCTTACTTGGAATCAGAAATAAACAAAGAAGTATAAACAGTTCAACGAACAAACTTGGGTAAGAGACTGTTTGAGGGAGACTTACTTGCATCCATAACTGTTGCAAAGGAGAATGAAGTGTTTTGCTTTGCTGTAATTCTACAGCCTCTACTGTAAATGAAAACTTACTAGAAGTGGGTATTGAATGTTAATTTATTATGGGCAACACAGTACAACCTTTGAATCTTCAACATTTATGCACACCTATCTACTCATCCCTAAATTTTTGCACAATAACATGTTGTAGCTTTTGCTGAAAAAACAAAACATCTCCAATCTCTCCCAAAATGAATGACTGATGGCATACCAGTCTTTGTAGTTCTCTCTCAATGAGATGTATTCCTCTCCTGATTAATTACAGTCTTTCCTACATATTTCACAACTAAGGGATAAGATACATAATTAATCACCAATAGCATTTTTCATTTAAAATAGCTAATAAAAGAAGTGACAGGAAAAAAGATAATTGGTTTATATACAAAACATATATGGACCTAGCAAGGTAAAAGATATTGGTAGCTATTACATTTTCTGTTATCACAATATGTCATGATCTTATGTGTAACAGTCTTTCTTTGCCAAGTATTTTATTATAGGGCCATTAGAAGACATAAACCCTATCCAAACAAAGGTAAAGTTATCTTAGCAAGTATTTGGATACCATCAAAAAACTACCAGTTCTGCCAAAATTAATATAGGCATTTAATGCAATCTCTATGGTATTCTAAAAGAGACTTTCATGGAATTAAATAAAATATTCTTAAAAATTGTTTTGATTTGTAGTCACTTGAGCAAAAACCTGAGATAAAGATCTGAGGGCAAATGGTGTATTTGGGAGATGATCTTAGGAGCTAAGAATGAAGGAATAGGGATAATGAGAGTGGTAAAAAGTAGCTACAGATGCATACTTATGGTTTCTGTTTGTGGGCACGGTGGTTCAGTTTGATGGTTACCTGAGAAGTATACACAGTGTTTTTCTCAGAATTGCACACCAGAGTGTTGGAAGTCTGGAAGGTTTCTCCATCAGCTTTCTTCCCTTATTCTTTGAGCATGGCTCCAGAGGACAGTCATTAAGAACTGCACTTAAACTTGGACAGAACAGGCAGGAGTCTTGGAAATGACCTTAAGCTGGAGGTAAAAAAGACTCTAGATGAGAGCTTGATTTTGTCTGGGGTGCTGACAGTGACAGGGAAGTCTGAGTTCTCAAGGAAATGTCCAATACAGACGCTGCTGAAATTAGAAGTGGGTCAAGAAAAGTGAAAGCAGCCGGGCTCGGTGGCTCAGTCTGTAATCCCGCGCCTTGGGGAGGCTGAGGTGAGTGGATTGCCTGGGCCCACGGGTTCGAGACCCGCCTGGGCAGGCAAGACCTCATCTCTACAATAAAATAAAATAAAAAAATTAGCTGGCGTGGTAGCGTGCGCCTGTAGTTCCAGCTCCTTGGAAGGCTGAGGCAGAAGGATCGCCGGAGCCCAGCGGGTCGAGGCTGCGGTGGCCAGGAGCGGCCACCGCTCTCCAGTCTGGGCGACTGAGTGATATTCCAACTCAAAAAAAAAAAAAAATCAGAATCCAAAAAGTCCAGCCCATACATATTGATTAGTTGATAATCTCTTTAAGCATGTAGTTGCTGCTCCAAATTTTTATTTTAATTGAATGAATGAATGAACTAATTAATGTGGATAATGTTATGTGGAACAAACTACTTTTTCTTACAGTCTGCATTTTGCTGACTGCATCACTATGGTGCCTGTCTTCTCTATTTTCTGTGGATTGATGACAGAGCTGGAGGCTTGAGAATTTTTGTTTTTCTTCTTAGTGTAGTTATGATTTCATAGTCTAGAATTCCTTTTTAAAGGACCTTTGGTATCTTTGATGGCTTCTTTCTTACTTCATTCAAGCTACTGTACATAAAATAACATAAACTGGATGGTTTAAACAAGTGTCTACTTCTCATAGTTCTGGAGACTGGGAAGTCCAAGTTCAAGGCAGCAGCAGATTCAGTGTCTGGTTATGGCTTATTCTCTGGTTCATAGACAGTGACTTCTCATTGTGTCCTTACATAGTGAAAGAAAGCAAGTTCACTTGGGACTTATAAGGACACTAATCCTATTTAAGAGGATTCTATCTTTATGACCTCATCTAATCCTAATTATCTCTCAAAGATCCTACTTTTAATCCCATCATTTTGAGGGCTAGAATTTCAACATATAGACTTTGAGGCAACACAGATGTTCAGACCATAGCAGCTTTCTTGCAGTGCCTGCTCCAGACCTGGAACTTTCCATCGTTTCCAAGGAGCTGTGATTCCCTTTAGTGGTTGCCAGGGCTGTTCGTCACTACTGAGTTTGTCAAGGTGTTGGTCTGCTTTAGTAGACAAAAATAAAGTTTTAAAAAATGTTATAACTTTATGAATGTATAATTAAAGGATAGCAAAATTCTAAAAACTTAAAAAAATATAATCATTTCTGACATATGCAAACACCTGCAAAGTCATAGTAAAAATAACAAATATTTGTATCACTGTCAAAATTTCCTCATACTTCTTGTAATCTATCCTCCTCCTACTCCCAGCCCTAACCAACCACTGATCTGCTTACCATCACTATAAATTAGTTTGCATTTTCTAGAATTTTATTCAAAATGCCCATATACTCTTTTTTTCAAACTTTCCCTTAGCATAATTATTTTTTGATCCATCCATGTTGTTGTGTATGTCAATAGTTTCATTTTACTGATGAGTAGTATTTCATTGTATGGCTTTACCACATATTGTTTATCCATAAACCTGTTGATGGACATCTGGATATTTCCCCTTTAGAAATATTAATACTAAAACTACTATAAACATTTGTGCACAAGTCTTTGGGTAAACATAAATTTTATTTCTGTCTTATAACAAATATGTATATAATGTGAATGTAATACCTAAACAAGTATTACTTCTCATAGTTCTGAAGGCTAGGAAGTCCAAGTACACTTAGGAATGGGATGCCTGGATTATGGTAGCTGTGATTGTTAATTTTATAAAAAACTGCCAAAGTGTTTTTACCATTTTATATTTTCTCTAGCGGTGCTTACAAATTCTAGTTGCTCTACTCCTTTGCCAACATTTGTTATGATCAGCCTCTTTACTTTTATCCAGTCTAATGGGTATACAATTCCATTCCATTGTGGAATTTTAATTTGTGTTTCTCTACCTGGTGTTAAATATCTTTCTCTTGCATTTTTGTTGTCACTTGATTATATTATTTTGTAAAATGTCATTCAAATATTTTGTACTTTTTTATTAGATTGTATAAGTAGTTTTCAAGTGGTGAGAAATCTTTATATAATCTTGATATGAGTATTTTGTTTGATATTTGTGTTGCAAGTATTTGCTCCCAATCTGTGGCTTGCTATTTTGTTTTCTTAATGATGTTTTTAGAAGAGCAAATGTTTTACATTTTGATGAAATAAGCTTAATCTAATTTTTTAATTGGATGGTTTATGTTTTATTTTTGTTTCTATCTAAGGAAACTATGTATACCATCAGG
>NW_007252322.1:681365-711365 GCF_000164805.1 Carlito syrichta
AAAGAAAGAAAGAAAGAAAGAAAGAAAGAAAGAAAGAAAGAAAGAAAGAAAGAAAGAAAGAAAGAAAGAAAGAAAGAAAGAAAAGGGAAAGCATAGTGGGCATGCCTGCTCTAGAAATAAAATGAGAATAAATGCTAACACCCTAAAAATTTTGATGGAGCATTTCCTCACACACATTAAAATATAGAAAGTAGACACTGCAATCAAAATAAATTTAGTACTGGTATAGGAATAGACAAGCCAATGGAACAGAATGGAAAACCAGAACGAAATATCCAACCATTACGTACTAGTATGTATAAGCAAACAAACTTTGATTCGGTAGAAAATGATGAACACTTCTATAAATAGCAATAGTTGCAACATATTCAACATGAAGAGAAAAAAGTGATCTCCAGTTCGCATCATATTCAAAACTAAAATCTAGATAGGTGAAATACATATTTTTTAAAAGCCTACAAGTAAATCTAGGAAACTAGATATTAATTATTTGAGTACAGAAAAGTATTTTCTAACCAAGACTAAAAACTGCAAAGCTATTATAAAAAGATATTTCATGGAAAAATATATTATAAATTCTTTCAATGGGTAATTAATGGAACAAAAAAGACTGTATCTCAGTAGGAAGACAAAAATTAGTTTCCATACTGTCCAAATTACTTCTTAGAGATTCAGCAAAAATGCGAATGAAATAAAAAGTAGTACATGGTTTTAAATACCCATCACTGGAAGTAACTAGGTAAATACATAAGATCTTTCTGTATTATTTCTTACTACTGAAACAGGAGATAGCCAGAGAAAGGCTAGGCAGACCGACAGCTGGGGCCTCTGGTAACAATGCGTTGATAAACAAGCTCCCTGCCAGACTCTCAAGTTAGAGCTCAAGTACTCACTGCTGGGATTGAAAAGCGACCAATCAGCTCACCATTAGGCTCTAACTCCTGCCAATTGGTCCTTAATACTGACCAATCAGAACAGCTACAACTCACAGCTAGTGCTAGCCAATCGGCTTGGACTTAGGATTATTTAAAGCACCAGATTTTTGACCCCAGATGAAAAACCCCTTTGGGTCCCCTCCCAGTGTGGGAGCTTTTCTGTCCTCTCAATAAATCCTGCTTTCTCACTTTCTGGCTGTCCGTGTCCCTCATTCTTCCTGGGCATGAGACAAGAACCTCAACCCCAAAGAGCTGTGACCTGAAGATCATGGGAGTCATAGCACCGTGCACCTCAGAGGCTGGTTTGCCAGCTGATGGAGCCAGCTGAACCAGGAAAACTGCCAGAAGAAGGCAAAACTCCAAAGCTGAGACACCCTGGGGGCTAGGCCTGCAAGCTCACGGAACCAGCAACACTCTCAAGGCTTAGCTTGCCAGCCCATCAGAGCCAACACTTCTGGGACTAGGCTTACCAGCCCCTCTATGACCCTCTCTGGGCTTGGCAGACTGATCCATTGAACTGACACTCTCCAAGCCCAGATTGACCTGAAAAATCTGCATCACTACTACAGAGGAATCGTCATGTGTCTCAAAATAAAATGTTTACTTTGTTTAAATAAAAACCGACACAGATCAGTTATATTATGATAAGAAATACTTTTATTTCCAAAAGCCTGTTGCTCAAATTCAAGAGAAATCAAATAGATATAAATTATAGTTGTATCATATCTTAAAAAATGAAATATATTTTAAAAGTAAAGATAATACAACCAATTCATTTTGCAAATTTATTAGCAACAAAGTATTTATTTTATTTTATTTTATTTTTTGAGTTGGAGCCTCACTCTGTCACCCAGGCTGGAGTGCAGAGGTATGCTTACGGCCACAGCAGCCTTGACCTGCTGGTCTCAGGTAATCCTTCTGCTTCAGCCTTCCAAGTAGCTGGAACCACAAGCATGTGCCACTATGCCCGGCTAACTTTTTCATTTACTGTAGAGATGAGGTCTCACCATGTTGTTCAGGTTGGTCTCAAACTCCTGAGCTCAGGCAATCCTCTCGCGTCTACCTCCCAAAGTGTTGGGATTACAGGTGCGAGCCACCATGCCCAGCTAACTACAAAGTATTTAAGTGAAATCATATTTAGTGCCATATTGTTCAAAGTAAGAAAGAGAAAATATTGTAGAAAATAGGGAATTCATTTGGGAAAACCTGCAAATGGAACATATGAATAAATGTTGTTAAAGCAAAGATAAATCCTACTAAGTTAGAAAAGAAAGATTTTTAAAAGAGTGAACATTAAACATTATCAGACTTTTACAAAATGTATGATTACAAGTACGGAGAAAATTTTGAGAAAAAAAAAACAAAACCATATTTGATTATCATCATGGCTTACCTGTAGGTGGGGATGTAAGACTATGCTGGTATGTTAAAAAGACATCAGGGTGGGTGAGATAAACATGCAGAAAAACAACATCTATGATATGACTTTATTAACTAGAGGGTGAGATTGAAATTCATTTACACATTACTATAAGAATAATTAACTTTTTGCCATATGTAATTTTTCTTTTTAAGAACAAGATTATTCCCTTTATTCAACATTTGATGTTTTCCACATAAATTATGCCAATCTTAAAACTTATATGCTGAAATATAATAATTTCTGTTTTTTTAATTTTTCCAATTGTATAAGCAATATGCTATAAGAAGTAGATAACAATAACAAAAAATAGTTCTAAATTTTACTTGAAATAATATACTTGGGAAGAATGGAGAAAATCTAGATGAAGGAGATAATACAGAGTAAATTAAAGTCTTTGTATTACAAAATATATGAAAATCTTCTAATAGAAGAGTAGTGAAACAGAACAGAAAGCACAAATGTAAGTCTATAGCATATTAAATATAACATACAAAAAATGCGATAGTTTAAATCATTGAGAACCTAAATAACATAGGTAAGACTGAGACTTTTTGCTGACTGTTTGAAACATAAAGTTCGGTTTCTCTCCCTACACCAAAAGAAAAAAAAAAAGAGGGAGAAAAGGAGGGGTGAAGAGGAAATATTTGAATATGAAAATGAAAGAATAAAAGTAGTTAAGTGAGTTCTCCTTTTTATAGGAAAATGTATTATGCTATCAAAATGTATAAATCAAAAGGAAATTATTAATAAACTTGACTACCACAAATGTGGCAAACATAAAACACATAAGGAGTCAAAACATCTTATATATATATATATATATATATGAAGTCAAAGAAACATTTTAACAAAATAAAATCTGCACAAATGTTACAGTTAGCTCTGGATTTTGTAATGTGAGGTAATTGTAACCTTCTTCTTAATGTTTTATAGTTTCTGTTTAAATGGTATATTAGCTTCCAAGGGTTTCTATAACAAAGTATCACAAACTGGTGTAAAATAAAAGAAATCTATTCTCTCCCTGGCTCTGGAGGCTAAAAGTTCAAAATCAAAGTGTAGGCTCCGAGAGAAAAATCTGTTCCCTTACTCTCTCTCAGTTTCTAGGAGTTATCAGCAATCCTTGGCCTTTCATGGCTTTTAGACCCACTGCCCTAATATCTGTGATGCCGTCACATGACTTATTCCCTATATGTTCCTTTCTGAGTCTCCTTTTTAAAATCTTTTAAACAATTTTTTGCTTTTTATTTTAAAGATGTGGAGTACCACTCAGGGTTAGGTATACAAACGTTCATTATGCAGGCACCCTTGTTGTTGAGGTGTGCCCCTCCCTTTCCTGGCAGTTTTCCTCAACTGCCAATCCCATCCCCTCCTCTGGCAGATTCCCACCACTGCCAATCCCTTTCTTATAGCATTATAATAATTGTTCAAGGTCTGCTTATGAGTGAGAACATATGGAACTCTGTTCTTTGTTTCTGTGATCGAGCACTGAGTATGACTGACTCTAAATCCATCCAAGTTGCTGCAAATTTGTATGTTTGTCCCTCTTTACGGCTGCATAATGTTCCATTGTGCATATGTGCCACATTTTTTTTTTCATGCAGTCCAGCTTCGATGGACAGCATGGTTGGTTCCATGTTTTTGCTATTGTGAATAGAGCTGCTACAAACATGCACATGCAGGTATCTTTTTCGTAGCATGACTTGAATTCCTCCAGGTATATTCCCAATAGGGAGATTGCTGAGCCCTATGGAAGGTCAATTCTAGTTCTTTCTGAGTCTCTTTTTTAAGGATATCAGTGATTAGTCTCAGGCCCCACCCTAATCTGGCATGACCTCATCCTCATGGGTTGCATCTGCAAATGGCCTGTTTCCAAATAGTCACATTCACAGGTAGGTTAGGGTTTCAAAATACATCACTTTGGAGGACACGATTCAACACAACATACAGTAAATACATATACTTTATATGGCAAAATTGTGTTTTCCGAAAAGCAGTATTAACCTTCAGATACACCAGTTTCACACTCAGAGCTTAAGGAACATTCCACATATGCAATTAATCAAGAAAAGTACAGATACAGGAACACATTGAGTCACCTTTTGAGATAATCTTTACACTTGATTCGTGGTTTACTGTTGGTTGCAGTTCTCAGTGTATTCAGTACAAGAAGAGGCAAATTATGGCAGAGTTGGGTAATTGCTGTATATTGTGTGTTGACATGTTCACATACAAACAAATAAAGTACCTACCGTGCTCTTAATAATGACTTTAGTAATTCATTGTGATACATGGAGATTTTCTTTTAAAAATAATCTAGAGGTAAAGTTTGCGCCTCACTTTGGTCCCCAAGTCAACTGGTCTGAAGTCAAGTATTTTTATTGTTGAAGTGTGTCTCCTTCCCCTGGCAGTATACCCAATCCTGAATTGTACCCCAAGTCTTTAAAATTAAAAAATAATAATAATTAAACAAACAATAGTAATTTAGGGATTCTGAAAAAACTTGCATCATATTATTTGATCCTCATGAATGCTCTTAAAAATATTTCCATTATATACAGGGCATACTTCCACACATTTTCTATTTCTCAATGAAATATAGTTATTCGACTTACTTTATAGAAACTAAAGGATCTTTTTTGAATAAGAAATAACAATAGGTAAATGTAAGTATGCCTTGTAAGAGATTATATAAACATTTGTAACCATTTCAAACATTACTTGAATTACTCATCCCATCTTCTAGAACTTTCTCTTTTTTCACTGATAATTGCCATAATGATTATGCATATTAGAATAAACTGAATCAAAGATATTTTATTTTTAAATGTTTTGGCCTACATATGTGTGTGAATTCTTAATAAAAAGCAGTGAAGATAAAGCCCAATCAAAATGATAGGTAGAAACTCGATAAGATGATACCTGGTTTTTGTTCTTTTCATAAGGTCATTTTATAGAATATTGAAAAAAAGTTATTAGTAGCATCTTTTTTTAACTAATACTGTTAGCATAGAGACCAAACTGTGGTCCCATTGATGTGTCCTAAAGGTGTTGAGAGCCCACTGGTCTACGCAGAGGGTGCAGACAGCCTACAAGGGACAAAGGAACTCGCCTTTATGGGTGTTGGGAGCCAAGGAATCAGGGGAGAGGCAGAAACCCCAGTCAATCATGCTGGGTCTGTGTTTGGACTGAATAGAGAGCTCTTCTCAAGAGAGCC
This sequence comes from Carlito syrichta, assembly GCF_000164805.1. Lineage (NCBI taxonomy): Eukaryota > Metazoa > Chordata > Mammalia > Primates > Tarsiidae > Carlito > Carlito syrichta. The sequence continues at coordinate 686,938 of NW_007252322.1, forward strand.
TGAGTTCCTTTGTTCCTCATAGACATTTATTTTTTTTTAATCTTCAGACCTTACAACACAGAGAAGAAAATGCAGGGAGGCCTTTTTTTTAGAATTGGATTTCAGCGCACCTGTGCACAGATTTAAAAATCATTCTATGATTTTTCAATTTACTCTTCTCTAGCACTGATAATGCTTGAAGGTTGTGCTGAAGAGAGATTAGAGTCAGGTAATGTAAACCACAAAAGAAGCAACACTGGTTTTCTTCTGTGGTCAATATGAAAAACTAGCCTCCTTTGATGAATAGAAACCTAATGTGCTGAGAAACACAAACATATGACAGAATGTAGATTAAATGGTCCTATTATATTCAAAGGAAAATTCAAGTTATGTTTAGAACTGGGCTGTCTCCAGATGCAACTGAATGGCAAGTCCAGTGTGTTCCTGAAGAAACATTTTCTATAGACAGAATAAAGGAATGAGGCCTATGTCTGTATTTCTCTTCTTATGCTACATGGAAAGGTAATCATTTTATGTACCATAATACCTAGAGTAGCAGTTCCCAAATTCTGAGAAATTTAAAAACTTTCTAGTCAAAAATTATCAAATTAAAAAAAAAAAATGTAGTCATCTATTTCCCCTAATAAGTTGTTTAAAACTTATATGTGATTTAGATGCTTATTTACTTGTTCTTGAATTGTCTTATAACCAGCCCTTTGGAAATTTCGGGTGTTAATTGAGAGATGGGGAGAAAGTCTGCTGCTTTGAGGTCCAGTGTTTTGATTGACAAACTAGTAAGAGCAGCTACCTGACACATAACTCACACTCATTCTATACCAGACTCTGCAAAGCTCTTGGCATGTAATTAATTCCTTTAATCGTCACAACATGTGAAGGAGGTTATGTAATGATCTCCATTTTACCAAAAGGTAAATAAAGTCATTTTTTGGTGAAAACAGAAATGTACATAAATGAATCAGAATAGAAAGACCAGAAATATGTCCACACAAACATTGTCACTTGATTTCAAAAGTGCCAAGTTGGTGCAATTCAGTGGAGAAAGAATATTCTTTTCAACAAATGCTGCTGAAACAATAGAACCACCAAATAAAAAAAATTGAAACTTGACTCGTCAATTAACAAACCTGCAAAAATTATGCATAGGAGATAATATTTGTGACTTTGAATTCAGCAAAGAGTTTTTAAATATATTACCAAAAGCAGGACTCATAAAAGAAAAAAAAGAGATCATTTGAACCTTATCAAAATTAGAAACTTTGTACTGCAACAACTTTAGAGAATGAAAAGACAAGCTGAAGATTGGAGAAAACATGTAAATCATATTAAAAGGTTTAAATAGAGTATACAAATAACTGTAAAGTCAACAATATGTAGATACAAATAAATAACTGACAAGGACTCTAAGAGACAATTTGACAAAAAGGATGTACTTTTGTGGCAGATAGACCTCTGAAAAGAAGTTCAACACTGGTGATCATCAGGAAAATGCAAACTGAACTCACAGTGAGATACCACTGCACACTCATTACAATAGCTAAAAATAGGCCAGGCTCAGTGGTTCAGCCTGTAATCCCGAGCTTTGGGAGGCTGAGGTGAGTGGATTGCTTGAGCCTGCAGGTTCGAGACCTGCCTGGGCAACTTGGCGAGACCACATCTCTACAATAAATCAAAAAACTAGCCGGGGGTGGTGGCACGCACCTGTAGTTCCGGCTGCTTGGAAGGCTGAGGCAGAAGGATCGCCGGAGCCCAGTGGGTCGAGGCTGCGGTGGCCAGGAGCGGCCACTGCACTCCAGTCTGGGCAACGGAGTGAGACTCCAGCTCAAAAAAATAAATAATAATAAATAAATAAATAAATAAATAAAATAGCTAAGAATAACATAAAACGCATAATAACAGGTGCTAAAAAAGGAGATGGAGCCACTGAAACTCACAGACATTACTGGCAGGAAGGTCAAATGTCACAATTTGGAAGACAGAATTACATTTATTTTTAAGTTTTGTTTTTGGCTAATGACAAATAGTGGAATTACAGTTTGAAATTTTTAATACAAATTAATTTATTGAAAAAACCTGTTTTACCAATAATCAAATGGTGTCTCATTTCACAACCTCCTTTTATAAGTGTAGAATGTCATCCTTTATTTTTTTTGAGTCAGAATCTCACTCTGTAGCCCAGGCTGGAGTGTAGTGGCACGCTCATGGTCACCACAACCTTCACCTTCTGGCCTCAAGGGATCCTTCCGCCTCAGCCTTCCAAGTAGCAGGAAACACAGGTGTGTGCCACCACGCCCGACTAATTTTTTGATTGATTGTAGAGACTAGTCTTGCCAAGTTGCCCAGGATGGTCTCCAACCCCTGAGCTCAGGCAATCCTCTCACTTCGACCTCCCAAAGTGCTGGGATTACATACAGGCTTGAGCCACCATGCCTGGCTAAAATGTCATCTTAAAAGTTTTCTTTGATCAAATAATGCCATGAAAATCTAGCAAGGAAGAGCAAGAGGAGGAAGAAATAAAAGCTGAGATGTAGATAACAAGAAATGGCTCCTACATATGGAGTGACATAGTAACATCAATGTGTCACCATAGACATGCTAAAATCACAGAGGGACATTTTCAGAAGACTCTTGCTTTAATCAGTTAAGCACTGTGAACAAAGCACACACATTCTTAAAGGTCTGTCTTCTAGAGGCTGTATACATGACTACATGTTCTACATTTTTCATAAAATTATTATGAGTACAAAGTTAGAAAACAGAAATGAAGGAAGGTTTTTCTATCATTCCCTGTTCTGGTAAGGAACAGTGATATATATCAATGGAGGATCATTCATTTTTAAATCAGTTTGTAAATTTTCCTTGAGCTGCTAGAAAGCAGTTATTTTCTCAAAGAGGTAAAATCACCCCTACAAAGTTAAGTGATGAATAATTGTTTGTTTTAGATCAGTGGTCCTCAAACTTTAGAGTGAATCCGAATCCTGAAGTCCTATTAAAATGCAAGTTACTTGGTCCCACCCCCCAGAGTTTCTGATTCAGTAGATCTGGAGTGGGATCTGGGAATTTGAATTGTTAAAAAGTTTTCAGGTTGGCCAGGCACAGTGACTGGGTCTATAATCCCAGCATTTTGGGAGGCCGAGGCGAGAGGATTGCCTGAGTCAACGGTTTGAGACCAACCTGGGCAACTTGGCGAGACCTCATCTCTCCAATAAACCAGAAAATCAGCTGGGGGTGGTACGCGCCTGTAGTTCCAGCTACTTGGAAGGCTGAGGCAGAAGGTTTGCCTGATCCCAGCAGGTGGGCTGTGTAGGCTATGAGCATGTCGCTGCACTTCAGCCTGGGCAACAGAGTGAGACTCTGACTCAAAAAAAAAAAAAGAAAAAGAAAGTTTTCAGGTAATGCAGGGCACTTGTTCTGAGGACCACAGCTTAAGAACCACTGAGCTAATTTATATAAGAAATATTTAAAATGAATGCCCTGTACTCCCCTTGCCTGAACAGATATATTCTTTAGCAGATATTTTTCAAAAATAAGTTGCAGATGCCGTGTTCCCAGAAATATTGTATTCCTTTCATTTTATCTTGTTCTTTGCAAACTATTGCTTGTTTGTTTGATTTTTCCCCCATAGAGATTATTTTTTTCTCATTGTGTTACTTGCAAAAAAACCCCACAAAAACAAAGACAAAAAAATCTGACATTAATGAATGCAGAAGTGTTGACAACTAGCTCAAACAGTGTTTAAATTTTATTGAATTGAGAAATTGCTATACATTTTTTTTCTGGGACATCATTTCTTAGCATACAGCTTTTAGGTTCACCATATTTTGGCAAAAACAATTTATTCTGATGGGGAAGGAGCAATAAGAAATATAGTTTGTGCCCAGAAACTGGAAAAGTCAGCACACTGATTTTAATCCAGTGAGAACCATGCCAGGCTGCTGACCTTCAGAACTGTATAAAGCATTTCTGTTTTCAGCCACTATAAGTTTGTGGTAACCTGTTATTGTAGAAATAGAAACTTAATGTGCTTCTAATGTGACCCTTCAATGAGAAGAAATCAGACTTCCTTAGAGAAACAGCAAACTCTATGGTTGGGCTAGAGAATATGTAATTGATTAACTTGGAATATTTAATAGTGCAAGAAAAGAGGGAATGACTTAAAAACATCAAATAAATAAATGAAAATAAATAAAATAACTGAAAGGCAGTATGTCCAAGAGATATAGGAGCCAACTGAAAGAGTTCTCAATGGCCAAAGTTGAACTAATTTAAGCAACAAAATAAAAAGTAGTATTGGATTGCAACCTGAGGTAAAAATAAATGGCCACAAGCCATCCTGATATAAACCAATGACTGAATAAATAACAAAAGGCTTATTTTAGAGAGTAGAAAGGAGAGGGGATAGGTAGAGATTGGCCAAAGGGTACAAAATTACAGTTAGGAGAAATAAGTTCTGGTTTTCTCTTGCATGGCAGGGTGACTGTAGTTAGCAATGATGCATTGTGTATTTCAAAATAGCTAGAAGAGAGAATGCTGAATGTTGTTGAGACAGGAGATAGTTAGAGAAAGGCTAGACAGACAGACAGGTGAGTCCTCTGGTTACAGTGTCTCCCAGCAGGACTCTCAGGCTCAGCATTGATAAACAAAGCTCCCTGAGAGGTTCTCAAGCTAGAGCTTAAGTACTCACTGCTGGAATCGAAAAGCAACCAATCAACTCACCATTAGGCCCCTACCTCCTGCCAGTTCATCCTTAATACTGGCCAATCAGAACAGCTACAGCACACAGCTAGTGCTAGTCAATCAGCTTGGACTTAGGGCTATATAAGCACCAGGTTTTGACCCCAGAGGTGGGCAGCCACTTTGGGTCCCCTGCCACTGTGGGAGCTTTTCTGTCCTCTCGATAAATCCTGCTTTCTCACTTTCCTGCCACCCGTGTCCCTCATTCTTCCTGGGGGTGAGACAAGAAAATCCACCCTGAAGAGTTGCCATGTGAAGAACTCCAGATCTTTGGAGCTGAAGAGCCGTGCATCCCAGAGGCTGGCTTGCCTGCCACCAGAACCGGTTGAACCAGAAAAGCGGCTCGAAGAAGGCAAGACTCTGAGACTGAGACACTCTGGGGCTAGGCTTTCCAGTCTACCGAATTGCAACACTCTTGGGACTTGGCTTGCCAGCCCATTAGAACGGACACTTCCGGGGCTAGGCTTACCAGCCCCTCCAGACGGCCGTCTCTGGGGCTTGGCTGACTGACCCACTGAGCTGACACTCTGGAAACCCAGGCTGACCTGAAAAATCCGCATCATTGTCACCACACACACACACACACAGTGTTTGAAGTGATAGATTTGCTAATGACACTGATTTGATCATTACGCAATGCATACATGTATCAAAACATCACATGGCATCCTGTACATATGTCCAGTTATTATGTGTCAATTAAAAACAAACCAAAACTTGTAAGAAAAAGCAAATGAAATTTGATGTGGGTAATCCTCTTGGGTCCCCTCCCACTGTGGGAGCTTTTCTGTCTTCTCAATAAATCCTGCTTAAAAAAAAAAAAGGAAAAATTTGCAGATGTGATTGAAGTTAAGAATCTTGAGATGGGAGGTTTCCCTGAATCCTCTGGGTGGGCTGAATCTATTCACATGAGTTCCACTGTTCTTTTTTTATTGCCTACATTATTTGTCTATAAATAAAAGAGTTACATTAAATTCTTTCATCATGACAATAGTGTTGACAAATTATGACATGGTCCTGTAATTTTTTTAATTTATGTGTCTGATTACTTAGAAACATAATGTGTTTAAAATTTCAGGTCTTCCTAGCAACTTGACATTTTCATCAATAGATAGTGATTCTGAATCCTCACTAGTACTTTTTGACTGAAAGCCTGCCTTCTCAATTATTAACATAATTTCATGAGTATTTCTTTGTAATTACCTGGCAAATCTTTTTCTTTTAAGGAGACACCCTTATGGAAATTGGAATAGGCAACCAATTCCTGATCAAAACCCCAAATGCCCACGCCATAAGAGATAAGATAAACAAGTGGGACCTCATCAAACTGAAAAGCTTCTGCAAAGCAAAAGAAACCATCAAGAGAGTGAGGAGACAGTTCACAGAATGGGAAAAAATATATGCTTACTGATTATCTGACAAAGGACTAACATCCAGGATCTACAAGGAATTCAAATGTGCTGAAAAGAAAAAAAAACAGCCCCATTAAAAAGTGGGTGAAAGAAATGAATATATGAGCAGCCAACAGACTCATGAAAAAATGCTCAGCCACATTAATCATCTGAGAAATGCAACCCAAAACCACATTGAAATACCACTTAACTCCAGTAAGAATGTCCATGATTAATAAAACCAAAAACATCAGATGATGGCAAGCATATGGAGAAAACGAGATGCTTCTACATTATTGGTGGAAGTGTAAACTAGTTCAACCTCTATGGAAAAACAATGTGGTGATTCCTACAATAACTAGAAATATACATTCCATTGACCCAGGAATCCCCCTTCTGAGAATATACCTGAAGGAACTCAAATCATTCTACAAAAAAGATACTTTTGCACGCACGTTTATTGCAACACTATTCAAAATACCAATAACATGGAACCAACTGTGCTGCCCGTCAAAACGAATGGAGGAAAAAAAGGTGGGGCATATACATGATGGAATATTTCTTTGTAATTACCTGGCATATCTTTTTCTTTTAGGGAGACACTCTTATGGAAATTGGCATAGGCAACCAATTCCTGATCAAAACCCCAAATGCCCATGCCATAAGAGATAAGATAGACAAGTGGGACCTCATCAAACTGAGAAGCTTCTGCAAAGCAAAAGAAACCATCAAGAGAGTGAGGAGACAGCCCACAGAATGGGAAAAAAATATATATGCTAACTGATTATCTGACAAAGGACTAACATCCAGGCTCTACAAGGAACTTAAATGTGTTGAAAAGAAAAAAACAAACAGCCCCATTAAAAAATGCTATGGACTTTGCAGCAACTTGGATAGATTTGGAGTCTATCATACTCAGTGCTGTATCACAGAAACAAAGAACTGAGTATCACATGTTCCCCTTCATAAGTGGACCATGAATACCTTTCATAATACAACAAGAAAGGGATTGGCAGTGGTGGAGCACTGCTGGGGGATGGAGGGGGTGATATAAAATCAGTAGGGATGCCTGTCCTAATCTTGGGGGAGTGAGGGCCAGTGGGAGGCCCAAACTTCACCTGTACCTAGACCACTTATGTACCCAATCCTGACATGTACCCCACATCTTTAAAATAAAAAAAGTATAAAAATGTTCTCAATAAAAGTTTTATGAGCACATACTATAATATACTTCGTATACCTTCCATGTAATGTAGTGAGAAGCAGTAACCCATAGCTCTTTATTACAAAAATAAACGAACACATCAGCTGAAGACAATCATTACCTGCCTTAAAAAAATCCAGATTCTTTTCAATAGGCAGTTTTCTTATGATGGAATCAATGTCCTGGATTGCTATTGGTCTATTTAGGGTCTCTATTTCTTCTTGTTTCAACCTTGAGATGTTGTGTGATGTCAGACAGTTCTCCATTTCACTTAGGTTTTCAAATTTGTTTCCATACAGATGTGCATAGTAATCACTGATAATCTTCTGTATTTCTTCAAGGTCAGTTGTGATTTGATCTTTCGAATTTCTGATTGTGTTTATTTCAGTTTTTTCTCTTTTTCTTGGTCAATATGGCTAGAGGTCTATCTGGCTTATCCTTTCAAAAAAATCAGCCTTTTGTTTTATTATATTTTTTCTATGGTATTTTTGTCTTCTATGTCCCATATTTGAGTTTTTACTTTGGTGATCTGGATTCTTCTGCTGAAGTTAGGCTTTTGATGGTTTTGCCTTTCCAGCTCCCTTAGAAAATTTGTTAGGTTGTTAATTTGTGACATTTCTATTTTCTTGTGTTTTCATAAAGCTGTAAATTCCCCTCTTAACACTGAATTCAGCCTGACATTTGGTAAGATGTGGCTTTGTTTCATTTGTTTCCAAAAATCTTTTTTGTTTTTTTTTTGAAAGCAGGAGTTTTTAAGAGGACAGAAAAGCTCCAACAGTGGGAGGGGACCTGGGGAGGTTGCCCCATTTCCAAGAATCTTTTAATTACTGTGCTGACCCAGGAGTTTTTCAGCATTGTGCTGTTTAGAGTCCATGGCTTTATGTGTTTGGGGGGGAATCTTGGTGGTGATATTTATTTTTATTCTGCTGTGGTCTGAGAAGGTACATGGTAGTATTTCAATCATATAGAATTTCTTTATGCTTGATTTATGGCTAAAGACGTGGTAGATCTTGGAGTGTGTTCCATGTGTTGATGAGTAGAATGTATATTCTGTGGTTGTTGGGTGGAGTGTTCTGTAAGTATCAATTAAGTCCATTTGGTCAGGCATCAAGTTGAGGTTCTAGATCTCCTTGCTGATTTTTTGCCTCACTGATCTATCTGGGAATGTTAGTGGTTTTTAAGTCCCCAGTTATTATTGTATTAGAGTCAATATCCTTTTCTTTAGTTTACTTAGTAGTTGCTTTATAAATCCTGATGCTCCTGTGTTGGGTGCATATATATTTAGGATGAATGTTTTTTGTTGACAGATGGAACCTTTTATCATTATGCAGAGTCCTTCCATATCTTTTTTAACTTTTGATAGTTTAAAGGTTGTCTTCCCTGATATTAAAATTGTGATTCCTATCTCCTTTTGTTTTCCATTCACCTGAAAGTTTGTTTCCCATCCTTTAACTTTAAATCTGTGGGTGTCCTTAGTAGTGAGATGTGTTTCTTGTAGACAGCATGTTTTTGAGTCATGTCTTTTTATCTAGTTTGCCATTCTATGTCTTTTCAGTGGTGCATTTAGTCCATTCACATTCAGACTGACTGTTGAAATATGAGAGTTTATCCCTGTCAGGAGGCTTTTATATAGTTTTTTCATCTCATTTGCTTGTTTTCTTTTAACTTTTGGGTTGATGTATATGTGTGTTTTCAAGTTCATAGCCACAATGTATTCTCTTTTGATTCATTGTTTTCCTGTTCTCCTGGGAAGTACGTGGTCATTTTTTAAAAAATTCTTCTGTACTTAATACTTTCTTAAGTGTCTCCTGTAGAACTGATCAGGAAGCAGCATAATCTCTTAGGGATTGAATGTATGTGAAGGATTTTAATTCTTCATTTCTGATGAAGCTTAGCTTAGTTGGATAGAAAATTCTTTTTTGGAATTGTTTAGCTTTGAGAACTTTGAAGATTGGAATCCTGTCTCTTCTGGTCTATATTGTTTCTGTAGATAAGCCTGGTGCTATTTTAATTGGTCTTCCCCAGTGGATAGTCTGATATTTTTCTCTCACTGCCTTTAGGATTTTTTCTTTTATGTGTACTTTGTATAAGTAAATTACCATGTGTCTGGGAGCTAGTCTTCTCATTTGATGCCTTGCAGGGGTTCTGTGAGTCTCTTGCATATGGATAGTCGTGACTCTGTTGAGATGTGTGACGTTTTCTTGGATAAGCTTATGGAATGCTGTTCCAAGTTGTTCTCTTGTTCTCTGTCTCCTTCTCTGCCTCAAAAATGCTGATTAGGTGTAAGTTCAGTCTCTTAACACAATCACACATCTCTCGGAAGCTTTATTCTGTCTTTTTAAACTTTCTATTTTTTTTTTTTTTTTTTTTTTGAGTTGGAGTCTCACTCCATTGCCCATACTGGAGTGCAGTGGCAGGCTCCCGGCTACCACAGCCTTGACTTGCTGAGCTCTGGCAATCCTTCCACCTCAGCCTTCCAAGTAGCTGGAACTACAGGCATGTGCTACCACACCTGGCTAATTTTTTTTATTTATTTGTAGAGAAGAGGTCTCACCAAGTTGCTCGGGCGGGTCTTGAACCCGTGAGTTCAGGAAATTCACTCACCTTGGCCTCCCATTCTTTCTATGTTTTTTACTGTTTGGGTTAGTTCCATATTTTGGTCTTCAAGCTCTGAGATTCTTTGGTCTGCTTGGTTAATTCTGCTTCCCACGCTTGTCAGCTTGTTATTTATTTCATTCACTGTGTTCTTTATTGCCGTCATCTCTGTTATCAACTCATTATTTCTTTTTACCTTTTATATTTTTTATTCATCCTCTCCATCAATACTTTGATGTCTGGATTTGTGGTCTGAGACAAGTCGTTCCTGGAACTCTTCATGGTTTGAGTTCTGAAGTCTGTATTCTCAGATGCTGTCTTTCCAGAGGTCTGGGGATGCCTTCGTTCTTCCATTGATTCCTCCTTATTTGTGATGGATTTCCTGCCTTACATTTTTTCCCCCTTTTTAATTGCATTGCTCAGTGAGAGGGGGATAGCTTTCATTTCTGTTTGCTCAGTTCCCTATTCTTCCTTAGGTAAAGCCTTTGGATTTTTCAGTTTTGAAGCTGGCCTTGGGGTGAGGAGCTGTGCCTTCTTTTTGCGGTTTTGAGATTTGATTAAGGTGTAACGGGGGTGCTAAGGTTCAGACACAACCTGCAGACTGTGGTATCCGCTGACTGGGATGTGGGTCCCCACATGTCCCCACCTTACACTATGTCCATTTGAAGGGAGTGTATGTATACACCCTGAAACCAAATGGGATAAAAGAAAGGAAAATAACAGACAAAGAAAGAAGGAAGAAATGAAGACTAAGAGAATTAAGAAGAAAAAGGAAACAAACAGGCCAGCAAACAAATGAGTAAGCAAACAAAACAAAACAAGCAACAAAATCACAAAGATACACTCACCCTCAAATATACTCATACACAAAAAAAGAAGAGGAAGACATCAAATCAGAACACACATGCACAAAGAAATGTATGGAGAGTGAGTGAAAAAGAAAAAACAAAAAAGACTCAAACTTTTTTGAGTCTTGAGCATTCTTTGCTTTCTTTCTTCCTCTTGTGACCATTTCTGGAACTTCAGTTTCCGTTTTTACTAGCGTGTTCCAAACATCGTTTTCAGCTCACTGTGGAAGGGAGTGGACTCTGGTATCTAGACTCTCCCTTCTGCTCTCTGCACCAGGCGGTCAGGCTGTTCTCCATGTGGGTCAGATGTCCCAGGGACTGCTGGGGGAAGGGAATGGATCAGATCAAGACTCACCCCTGCTAGTCTGCTGCTAGATCTCCCACTCCCATTGCTCCTTCTGTGAATGGTCCAGTGTGGAGGGTGGGACATCTGGATTCCCAAGTGGGAGCTGACTCTCCAGGGATCATGAGCAGGAGTATCCTCTCTGGTCAGCAATGATCCATCCCAGCGGGGTGCAGAGGTCACCCCTCAGTCTCAGGATGCGGACTTCTCCATTTTCATACTTTTAGTTGGCAGATTTTGAGCAAATTTTGATGGGCTTCAAAAATGTATCAACCCTTAAAATGAACAACCCAATCAAGACATACAACATTTTCATGATTCCCAGAATGTTCCCTTATCCCCCTTTCTAGTCAATCCTTCAGGCTTAAGGCAACCACAACTCTAATTTATACCGCAGTGCTTGCTAAAATATTTCCTGTTTTAAGAAATTCATATAAATAGAATCATAGAGTAAATAATCATCTGACATTGAAACACGTTTGCTTTGAATCTCACTTGTGTTTTTTTATTAACAATTGCTTGTTTTATTGCTTATAGGTGAATTTATCATAATTTATTTATCCATTCACCCCCTGATGGGCATTTATGTTGTTTTCATTTATGGTTATTGTGCATAAGCCACTATGAACATTTTTTTCAAAAGGGCTTTTGTTGACACATTTTTCATTTGGGGGGGCTAAGCAAATATTTAATCTTATTTTTAAAAAACTGCTAAGTTGTTTTTTGAAAAGATAACAATCTTGCTAGCAATACATAAAAGTTTCTGCTCCTAATAGCCTCACAGGCATTTGATATTTTTCAGATGTCTTAGTTTTAGCCATTCTAGGGAGTATGTAATGGGATCTTATTATCATTTTAATGGGTATTTCCCTAATGACTAACGATAGTGAACACTTTTTCATGCAATTACTTGTCACTTGTTTCTTCGTTGTAAATTTTCCTTTTACAGTGCTTTGCCTATTTTAATTGGATTGTTTTCCTTTTATTGATTTGTAAGAGTTAGTACTCTGAATACAAGTCTTTGTGGTATATATGTATTGCAAACATTCACTCCCAGTATATGACTTGTCTTTTCATTTTTAAATGATTTCTATTAAGGAATGCAAAGTATTCATTTTAGTGATTTCTGATTTATCTTTTTTATGTTTGATGTTTTTTTGTGTGTCCTGTCTAAAAACTGCTTACTCCGTATTTAAAATATTTTACCTTGTTTGTTTTTAAATGTTTATAGTATTAACTTTTATACTTTCGTTAGGAACGATGTCAAATAAATTTTTCTGCATAAAATAAGATTTTGGTGTTTTCCCCCATCTTATATGAATATCCAAATAATCCAGCACAATTACTTGAAAAAAATATTCTGTTTCTATTTAAGTACCTTGAGAACTTTGCGACAAATTTATTGATAACATAGCTGTTATTCAGTATCTGGACTGTTTATATATTCTATTGGTCATTTTTCAGGCTTTATGTCAAAACTGTACTGTAGCATTATAGAACGTATTCAAGACAGGAAGTCGAAATAATACTCCAGCTCTGTTATTTAAGGTTTCTTAGGCTACTCTACACCTTTTACCTTGCTGTATAAATTTTAGGATTCACTTTTTAATTTTTACCCCCTAAAAAAGCCAACTTGAAGTTTTTGGGGAGTGTAAAATGGGAAGGTAAATTTGAAGAAAATTGTTGTCTTTCGTATTGGAAGTCTCTCAGATTGTGAAAATCTGTCCATTTATTTAAGTCTTTTAAATTGTTTTGTCACCAGATTTGAAAGTTTCATTATAGACATATCTAAATTTTATCTCCAAATAGTGTTTGGCTAGTATATAGAACTGTAATTTTTTGTTGTTTTTGATCTTGTATCTTGCAAACCTGTTAAATTTATTTATTATTCTGATATCATTTTTAATATTGTCAAGAATTGTGTTTTTACAAAAATCAAGTTTTCTGCAAATAAATATTTCTCTTTATTTTCAATAATCATGCCTCTTTTTATTTCCCTTGAACTTTACTTCTGCCAAAACTTCCAATAAAACGTTAAATTGATGTAGTAACAATGTGTAAACACATAAATAAACACACTTCTCTTGTTTCCAATCTCTGTAGGATGGCATTCAGCATTTTACTGTTAGCACAAGGCAAGTTAAACTTGTGCACAATTTATTATAATCAAATTGAAAAAGTTCTCTTTCATCTCCTACTTTGTTATGACTTTTAGTTATTTTTAAAATATGAATAGGTGTTATATTTTTTCAAGTTGTTTTTTACATTTTTATTGAGATGACTGTACTAGTTTATCTTGTTTTCTGTTATTGTGTTGCTGTGTATGGATTAAGTTCTGAATGTACATCCTTGTATTACTGAGACAAATCACACCTGTTCATGCTAAATTGCCCTATTTGATTTGCTAACACTTTGTTAAAGGTTTTTCCATGTATGTTAGTGATGAATACCAGTATGTAATTTTATATTTTGTTATATTCTTTCAAGATTTTCTATGAGGTTTTTTTTGCTAGCTTTGAAAAATGAGTTAGGAAAATAGACCTCTCCTTTTATATTTTATGAAGGATTTTTTTGTAAAGTTGGTGTTATTCTTTTTTGCACATTGGACAAATATCACCAGTGAAGCAACTCGTCTTAGAGCTTTTTCTGTTAAAATGTTATCAATCACAAATTTGCTTGATTTAATAAACATAAAGCAAATCAATTTTTTCTTGTAATTTTTGATAATGTAATTTTTCAAAATGTTAATTATTAATTTTATCAAAGTTATTGCATGTATTGGCATAAAGTTGTTCTTCATATGTTTTATTATTTTTCACTTAGTGTCTCAAGATGGTAACGTTATTCATTCTTTAATAGTCAAGCTATGAATTTACCAAATTTATGATCATTTAAAAAAAAATTTCTTTTACCTTTTGTTATTGTTTATTTGTTTTCTGTTTCATTGTTTTCCACTCAAATATTCATAATATTATTTCCTTAGGGTGTTAATTCTTTTTTTGGAGGGGTTAATTGCATTTCTGTGGTTAATTTCCTCTTCATTTTTAGGATCTTATTATGGAAGTTTAACTTATTGACTTTAAACTCTACTTTTTTCCCAATATTTTTAAGTAATTAATTTTCCTACAAAACTTGGTTTAACCAAATAGCACTAATTGCGACATATTTGTTTTTAACTCTCTTGTAGTCAGAAGTATATTCTAAGTTCCCTTGTGATTGCTTTTACTCATATTTCTTAAAATATTTTTCTGAATATTTTTTCTTCCATTGTGAATTATTTTCCAACAGACTCTTTTTATAAAATGAGTCTCTCCCAGGACTCTTTATCATAGGAGAGTCTTTTGGTGACAAATTTGTATAGGAGTCTCTGCATTTTTTCTTTTTTTAAAATATTTTTGTTTCTGAAAGAGTATTTCATTGGGTGTGAACTTTTTGATTGAGTTTTGTGCATTTTTTTCTTTCCATATATTGAAAACACGATTTAATTTGGTTCTAGATTTGGTTAGTCTTACTGAGAAGTTATTCAGCTAATTGTCATTCATTAATAACTATATTTCTTCTTTCTCTGGCTTTTTTAAGGTTTCTCTCTTATGCTGTTCTTCAGTTTTGCTGTGATGTGCCTAGGTATGGATTTTTTTCTCTTGTTTCACATTCCCAAGTATCTTTGAACTGAGATATGTGATTTAATATTTAAAAATTGACGTCTCCATTTGGATGGTCCCTTGTTGCACTTTGAATGTACTCTTTTTTTCCCTTTTTAATCATATGTATATAACTATCATATTTTGGATGATTATATTGAGTACAATCTCGGACTATTTCTGGGACCTAGCAGAAGCTACTTGTTCCCTTCCTCCCACTTCCTCATTTTTTTTCAGATCCTATTATTCCTGTGTGTTCCAGATCCCTCATATCTGTAAATCTATGCCTGAGTTGCTTCATGTTGTTAAAAATAAAAATAAAAAAGCCTACAGAAGAAGGACAGCCCACTCTGCAGATGTATGGCTGGCCTGAGGTCACTGGGAATGGACACACCCGATCACAAATTGATAGCCATTTCTGTTTAAATACCCACGATTTCTCATGTCTCGCATGGGGTATTTCTTTGACGTGCGTTTTGTTCCAGTTTTAAGTCTTTGCCATGAGATTAAGTGCCCATCACCACCTGTTAACTATGCTCCCTTTCCTGTATTGGTTTACCCACTTGCTTATCAGGGATTAAATTCTGAAAGGTGAGTATACATATAGGCTTCTGATACAGATTGGTTATGGAACAGAAATTCCACTTGAATTTACCATTTGGTCCAAAGTTTTGTTAATTTCCATATATACTCATTTTGTTTACGTACCCCCTCTATGGCTATTCAGAACTCCCCAAGCTACTGTGTTCACTATTTTTTTTCCCAAACTACATTTCTATTGCTGCTAATTACCAAATTCCTGAAATTATTTGACTGACTTGGGGTTTTCTGGCATTTCTACACTGCTGCACATTTGCTACCAAACTCTTCGATAAATAAAAGTTGAAGAATAATTGATAAAAGAATGTTCGTTTACTTCACATTAAGCTCTAAAATTTATTGTTTTAGAATTTTTTTGCAATTACTTTGTGTGTTTCCACTATTTTCCAGTCAATAGAGGAGAAAAAAGTATTTTGTATGTCTATTCTAATCTATCTGGCCTTGTTTTTAAAAGAATTGTTAAAAATATTCATGGAGCCGAGCTCGGTGGCTCAGCCTGTAATCCCAGCGCTTTGGGAGGCCTGAGGGAGGCCGTGGGTTCGAGACCCGCCTGGGCAGCGAGACCTCATCTTTACAATAAATCAAAAAGTCAGCCAGGTGTGGTAGCGCACGCCTGTAACTCCGGCTACTCGGAAGGCTGAGGCGGAAGGATCGCCGGGGCCCAGCAGGTCGAGGCTGCGGTGGCCTGGAGTGGCCACTGCACTCCAGTCTGGGTGATGGAGTGAGACTCCAACTCAAAAAAAAAAAAAAAATTCATGGAAACAAAATAATACAAGATAAGATAAAATAGAGTTAGGTCCTTTTAAAGGGAGAAAGATGTGAAGTAAATAGAAATAAAGACAAAATGTGTAAATTTGAGACCCATGGCTCATGTACTGTCTGTGGTTCAGAAATTTGACTGTAATGTGCCTTTTGCAAACTCATGGAGGCTTAACCAATAAAGCATACCTATTCCTAATAAGCAAAATAAAATTTTCAAAAACAGTATCTTGTGGTATAAGCAAAATGGCTTATGCAACATTTTCTATATATCATAATAAACATCATAGATTTTTTTTTCAATATACATAATAGTAGCTGGGTGCAGTGGCTCGTTCCTGTAATCCCAGCACTTTGGGACGCTGAGGCGCAAGGATTGCTTGAGGTCAGGAGTTTGAGACCAGCCTGGCCCACATAGCAAGACATTGTCTCCACAAGAAAAGAAAAGAAAAGAAATAGCTGGACGTGGTTGTGCAGATCTGTAGTCCCAGCTACTTGGGAGGCTGAGGTGGAAGGATGGCCTGAACCCAGGAGTCTGAAGCTGCAGTGAGCCATGATTATTCCTATACATTCCACCTGGGTGACAAAATAAGACCCTGACTCAAATAACAACAACAATAATAGATGGAACTTTGGGAAAACAGAGAGAAAATACAGTATTATGTCATAGAGTTTATTTATGTCATTATTAAAAGCCATAATTTAGCAAACGAGTTAGGGCTGATGAAGGCACATGTTCTTTGCTTTTGGCATATTGTTAACTATCTTCAGATTTCATCAAAAATTATTTTAAAAGCGCGTTCGGCGGATCTGGATCTCTCTCTTGCTTCCAGCGTTTGGACGAAACAGGCCGGGGCCTCTCGCGTCCAGCTTCCCACCGCCCTCCTCCCATCTCCTCTGCACTTGCAACCTCCGAGACCCCCGTTTGGCCCCCTGCTGTTTCTGGGCCCCGCAGACACGTGTTTGCAGTTAGCTCCTTCTCGCAGCCCCACCATGAGTTCCCAGGCCGGCTGGATGACTCCACCCAGGGGGAGGCCGCCACCGGCCGCACGGTGGGTTTGCCCCCTCGGGCCTCCCGCCCCTGCCTCCCGGGCTTCGCTTTCCCCCACGACGGTGTGACTCTGGGAGGCGGGGACCACTTCTCCGGCCAAAGTGGCCGAGGGGAAGCACGAGGGCGCCCCGCGTCTCTTGAGGAGGCCAGACCAGCGTGGCGGCCGCGCCCCCTTCCAGGACCCCCAGGAGCCCTCTCCAGAGGGGTGGGCGTACCCCCTGGACGCCCCGGAAGCCGCCGTGACCTCAGAGAAGAACTTGAACCAAGCCCTTCTGGACCCGCGTGCCCTGGGGTCTGCCCGCACAGACCCCCCCCCCATGTCTGTGACTTCCTGGAGAACCACTTCCGAGAGGAGGAGGTGAAATTCATCAGGAGGGTGGGCCACCACCTGACCGCCCCCCGCAGGCTGGCTGGGCAAGCCTGGCCTGGGCGAGGGTCTCTTCCAAAGGCTCACCCTCAACTCGAATAGCCCTGGGGGGGCCCCTCAAAGTGTCAGGGCTTCTGCCTCCCCCTCCAGCCACTGGGAAGCTTTTTAACCACCCTGGAGCCCTCTCCCAAGCCCCTGGACCCCATGCAAATAGAACTTATTGCAGGACAAAAATTAATACATCCAAATTATTTTAACAGATTTGATTTTCAGATCCAGAGGTGATAGAAAATACACAAGGATGTAAGTGAAGAAACAAAAACGTTTTATCGTCTGTGAGTAAATATGCAGTATGGAAAAAGACACTTCATATTCTACATTTTTGTCGAGGAGAAATGTCAGTGGACTGTAAATATGGTCTCTGTGATTTATCTGCTTCGCATATTATTGAAATCTAAGTGACCATTTGATCATGAAAGTTTATGGTAGATAAACAAGGAAAATCCCTTTCTGCTGGGAAAAAGTCAAAATATAAACATTCAGATCAGAAGTCTTTTCTAAAATATTGTTTTTTAAACATCAGATTTATTTATTTGTCCCTGTTCTGATTTCTGCTCTCTGTTGGGAGTGTTTGAAAATGTTGAATTTTTTTTTTTCCAGTAAAGTAGCAGTGTGCCATTTATAACTCCCTGTAAATACCTTTTATGTAAAATAGCTATTATGAGAGCCAAGGCAGCAAGTAGCTGATTCAAACGCCTTACAAAGCCTTCAATTCTATTGTAAAAAATGCAATGAACCAAGATGGAAACTCCCTGTGGTGTAACATAAGGATCAGTTACTCATTTGATTAGTGTAAACTGGCAGGAATGACATTATTTGGTGGGAAGCTTTTGTTGATGTTATTGAAAAAATAAAAATAAATCAAATAACTTGAATAAAAAGACTTTATTTCTGCAAGAGACTTATGAAACACATGCTATGCTCTCAGTCACAAAAAAGTTCCCATTGATGTATATTAATTATCTTTTAATTTTTCTTTCTCTCTATACATTTCCTGAAAAGATGCCTCAGCTTCATTATTCTAAATAGGTATTTGTGTTGAAATATAAATGCTTTAGGCTATATATTTTTTTCTTCACAAAATTGTCCTGTTTTTTTCGTAGATATAGGGAGAGAGAAAATGAAAGCCTTAATTATAAAGTAATCCAGAAACCAAATAAAATGGCATTCAACAAGGCAAATCTCTTTAGTAATATCTCAATTTAAAAAAAAAATTATAACTTTTGTGTATAACTTGTCATACATCTTTATTCTAGGAAATCATCAAAAAGTATAAGAAAATTAAATTTACTCATAATATTCCAAGTCATTTTCTATTTAGTCTCCAGTCTCTACAGTCTCATTAAATTAGAAATCTATATTATTCTCTCTCCTCCCTTCTGTCTCTCTATTTATTTAAAAATTGCTTCCTAGCCGGGCTTGGTGGCTCAGCCTGTAATCCCGCGCCTTTGGGAGGCTGAGGTGAGTGGATTGCCTGAGCCCGCGGGTTCGAGACCCGCCTGGGCAACTTGGTGAGACCTCATCTCTACAATAAATCAAAAAATTAGCCGGGCGTCGTAGCACATGCCTGTAATTCCAGCTACTCGGAAGGCTGAGGCAGAAAGATCGCCAGAGCCCGGCAGGTCGAGGCTGCGGTGGCCGGGAGTGGCCACTGCACTCCAGTCTGGGCGACAGAGTGAGACTCCAACTCAAAAAAAAAAAAAAAATTGCTTCCTTACAACGTTAAAAACCCTTACAAAAATTACTTACTTAACCACATATTATTACTTTGTGTCTTATTATAATTTATCTGTCTATTGACAATGTGTCTTTTTTCAAATGTTTGCCTTTATAAATAATATATAATATTGTGTTCATTATTTATTTTGCAGAAAGAATCCTTAAAATTAAATCATTGGTAAAAAAAATGTATATTGTCATTACTTATTTTAATATTAGCAAAGTTAGCTAAAAATGTATGCAAACTTACAATCTAAAAAGCCTAATGATTGATATGATTATAAATAAATAGGTAGAAATAATTTGTTGTATCAATAGAACATATATTTTAACTGTACTTTGTGTTTAACATGAGGTAAAGAAGTGTATAATTGATTAAATTGTTTTCCTTTTCTTTTTTGTTCAATACTTCAAAAAATGTACTGTGTTTAAAAATTATATAATGGCAAAAAACAAAAACAAAAAGCATGATTTAGCCACAGACACAAAAATGAAATTACGTAATGGTGAATTATAGTTTATTCGCATTTCTTTATAACTTTTTTCTTTTTACCTTTGTAATTATTTGAAATAACTAATGTTTCCATTGTCATTTTTGAAATAATATATCATCTGAGCTTTGCTTTTTCTGGGTTCAACATTTATTTATCTATTTTTTACATTTTAATGATTTCCAGTTTTTATTTATTGTGTCCAGAAATAGAATTTATTTCAAGAGTAAAGATTTCCTTTGTGGTTAATCATATAATCTATAGTGACAACATTTACAAAACTGATTCAACTTACCTGTATTCTTATCTAACACTTTTTTATTTGACCTATCAAAATGTAAGAAAGATGTGTTGAGACTCCTATTGTTTGTTTATATCTAAATTATTTTTGAAATATTTGGAGGTTTGTAATTTTTCCAAAATAAAAAATGCTTAAACACTTATAACTCCACAGAAAGTTAATTATATCATTGTTGTAAAGTCTTGTTTTACCTATGGACATATAAAAAAAAATTCAGATACATTATAAGATACAGTTAACTGAATTTTACATAAAAGAAAAAATTAGATGTTATAGCAATACATATTTTAGCATCAGAAAATCTGTCAGTGAACTATTACAAAAGTAAATATATATATATATATATGATTTTTCTAATGGATAGAGAAATACAATTTGATGAATTTCTTTTTTTTAACTTTATTTTAAAGCTGTATAAACAATTCAGGATTAGGTATAATTTGATGAATTTCAACACCTCTCGATCATAGTTTCACCTGGATTTCTCTAAAGCAGAATCTCAGGACAGACTTGGAAACGGGTTGATTATTCATGAGGTCATTCCAAGAAGACAAAATTAAAGGCTGGGGAAAGTGAGGAAAAGTTTTTCCAAGGAGGAAAAACTACAGAATGTGTCACGGAGCCAATTAACCCCATGTGCAACTGGAAATTTCAGACCATTTCTGAGAAAGCGTGTAAGGCATGACTCAAAATATTTATTCCAAAAGACGAGGTATGACGAAAGATGAGATACCAAGCTTCTAGCAGTTTCTCATGCTACTAATGTATGCCCAATAGCCTACCATCAAATAAAATCTCTCACAGAGTGACGAAGTGCTTTAGGGTACGGAAAAGCAACAATTCCAAGTGTTTTCTGACTTTCTTTGTCCGTCAGTGTTGCTGTCAAGGAAAACCCTTGGCAGGCTGGATGTTGGATCAAAGGAAGAGGCTTATTTGACTCCTGGCCTGGCAGGCTGTGCAAGAAACATGGCACCAGCATCTGCTTCTGGTGAGGGCATCCGGCTGCTCGTGGCAGAAGGAAGGTGAAGGGGAGCTGCCCATGCAAACCACGTGACAAGAGAGGGAACAAAGCAGAAGAGGAGGTACCAAGCTCTTTCCAATGACCATTCCTTGTGAGAACAAAGGGTCAGAACGTGTTCATCTCTGCAAGAGTGGCACCAAATCATTCATTAAAGATACGCTCCCGTGACCCAAAGAACTCCCATCAGGCCCCACTTCCCACACTGGGCATCAAATTTTAGCATGAAACTTGGTGTGGACACATAAACCATATCCAAATGATAGCACTGACCAGGAGAGAAGAATCCTCCCATTAGAAGAGGTCTCATACTCTCAGGAAAAAATAGGACCTTTTATACACTTGCATGTTTCTTTTAAGATGGAACCAATTACAAAATTAAGTAAAATACTCTGCTATTTCTAATAAGCTAGACCAGTTAAGCATCATCAATACTTAAACAGATTATTTCTATGAAATCAATACAGCTTCTTAAAGAGAAAATATTGGCATGACTATTAAATACATGACATCTACACAGCAGACTTTTTGTATTGAAAGAAGAAGGCAACCCCTTTGGGTCCCCTCCCGCTGTGGGAGCCTTTCTGTCTTCTCAATAATCCCGCTTTTTCAAAAAAAAAAAAAAAAAGAAGAAGAAGAAGAAAGATGACATCATAAATATGATCATGATGTCTATGTGAAACGTAATATAAATTATAAATAAGTTTATAAATATGATAACTATGCCCTAGCCTCTTTATAGCTTTTATTAATACATGCACATGGTTTCTGAGTACTTGTTCATTGAAACAGAAGGGCTTTGATATATTGAAAGTTTAAATAAATAATTTTTTATGAAACAAATTTTGACCTTTCCCTGTTCATTTTCATGTTTCTGTCTCTAATTCTTTTGTTGAAAGATGTTCTCCATTTGGAAATGTCCTTCTTTTTTGTAATTCCAATTCTGGTCTTATCTTTCAATTTTCTTCAAGCCACTATAATGAATTAATAAATTCTAAAATGCTATGAAAAGTTTATAGAGAATAATTACTAATATTATATTTTTAAAAGCTACAGCTCTAACATATACATAAGAAATCCCAAATAATCTACAGATAAACTCTCAGAATTAATACATAATTTTATCAAAGTTTTTGAATACAAGATTAATTTTCAAAACTTAATTTAACAAAAAGATTAGACATTTTAGAATGTAATTTTAAAAAGCCACTTTTTTTTTTAGTGTGAGTCTCACTCTGTTGCTCAGGCTGGAGTGCAGTGGGGTGATCACAGCAGCCTTGATTTCCTGGGCTCAGGCGATCTTCCCACCTCAGTCTCCCTAGCAGCTGGGATTAAAGGCATATGCCACCATACCAGGTTCATCTTTATTATTTTTTGTGAAGACGAGGTCTTGTCATGCTGCCTAGGTTGGTCTTGAACTCACGAACTCAAACAATCCTCTGGCCTCAGTCTCTCAAAGTGCTGGGATTACAGGCATGAGCCACGGTGCCTGGTCTTTAAGTGGAATTTTATAATAGCATAAAAAATATTTTATATCTTGAACTGAGTATAGTAACCAATATTTTATACTTGTTATAGATTATGTTTACATGGATGTATTCACTATTTTGAAGATGTATTCACTTGTAAACTTATGAGCTATGTGCTTTTCAATAAGAGTTTTCTTAAAAAATACATCTTTATTGAAAGTTTTTTCCACAAGGCTTAGATGGAATAGTAATTTATTGCGATTATAATAAAATCAGCAAAACTTTATTATAAATCAAAAATTGACATGTTATATAATGTATCACCTGGTTAATATAAGGTTAATGTAGTATGGAATTACATTAAAAATAAAATTGCAAGGTTATATTTCTATTGATACTGTTCAAACTTTTTCTTATTTTTATCCTTACAAATCAAAAGTTACCCCAACTACTATATTTGCATATTTCAAAAACTAAAATTGAATAACTTATTTTATATTCTTACATGCTCCATTATTACAGATTTTGAGGCATCTTGGTCATAACTATTATTGTTACCAGTCACAAATGTGATCCATATGGTATTCCCAATATCTGAATACATTAGTTATTTTGCAATGTTTAGGGTTTTAGATGTCTACCTAGAGAAGCTATCTGTTGCTTAATACTGTATCACTGGCTTTGCATTTTTGTAAGCAGAAAATTAAATTGAAACAAACATGTGCTGCTTATAGCTAATGAATAGCATTTCAAGTGTATTTTATTATTTCAAGGCCATTATTTGTGTCTATTTGCAAGACAACTAATAGAAATAAGAAAGTGGTTTCATTTTTATTTGCTTGGCATAATAGTTTGCCAACTGCAACTTAGTCGTGAATTCTGTAATGTCTAATACCCTGATAGGACCTTTAAAAAACATCCTAGGATTCTAGAATGTATATCTTTCTTTTTCTTTTATAAGTTGGAATCTTACTCCGTTGCTCAGGCTGGAGTGCACCCAGGATCGACCTGCTGGGCTCCAGCCATCCTTCCAAGAAGCCAGAACTACAGGCATGAGCCACCATGCCCAGCTGATATTTTAATTTATTGTAGAGGCGAGGGCTCTCCAAGTTGCCCGGGCTGGTCTCAAACCCGCGGGCTCAGGCAATACCCTCACCTCATCCCTAAGTGCTGAGATTACAGGCTGAATGTATATCTTTCAATACTACTTTTCTGAGAAAGATACTTGAAGAAAATTCTAAATTCAGATTTGAAGTCAGTAGAATTACCTTATCTATTTCTACTGTTTACCTTTAACCTATAACCACAGTGGATTGTCACTGTACATGTCCATATCAATTTATTTTCTGTTCTCTTTATCTCTGTCTTCCTCTTTCTCTCTGTCTCCCTCCCTCTCTCCCTCCCTTGTTTTCTACCTCTCTGTCCCCTCTTCCTCCCTCCCCATTATAGAAAATATATACATAATATACATATACAGTTCCCAGGGCCACCGTAACAAAACTCCACAGACTGAATGGTTCAAACATTAGAAGTTTATTCTCTCAGTTTTGGATGCTACAAGTCCAAAGTCAAAGTATTGTCAGGGTCCTGCTTCCTCCAAAACTCATAAGGGAGAGTATTTCCCTGCCTCTTTCTAGCTTTTGATGTTGGCCATCCATCTTCGTATTCCTGGGCTTGTGGCAGTATAACTCCAATTAAAGACCCACTCTACTTGTAGGACTTCATTTTAACTTAACTGATGACATCGGCAGCAATCCTATTTCCAAATAGAGTCACATTCCAAGATACTGAGGGTTAGGACTTTAACATTCTATTTTGGGGGAGGGCAGGATTCAACTTA
>NW_007252322.1:716365-730985 GCF_000164805.1 Carlito syrichta
ACCAAACAATAGGAGGTAAAAATGAGAAACTTTTGAGCAACAAAGGCCTTGAAGCTCTATCAATGGATGAACATGTTGTTGGAGACATTTAATGAGAGCTGTGCAAAGGAATATAATAGAAATAATAACTATTCAATGTTGAATCAAGGAATGATGCCAAGATTTGAGGTTTAAATGGTGCCGGTTAAGAAAATGCCAGGACACTGAAAATCTTTTATTTTTCAATTTTTTTTTAACTTTAAAGATGTGGGTACAATTCAGGGTTAGGTATACAAATGATCATGGTGTAGGTAAAGTTTGTGCCTCACTTTGGTTCCCACATCACCCGGTTTGAGATCGGTTCCCCTTACTGATGAGGTGTGCCCTCCCTCCTTCCCCTGGCCGTTTCCCACTACTGCCAATCCCTTTCTTATAGTATTATGATCATTGTTCAGGGTATGCTTATGAGTCAGGATGGCCATCGTCAATAACTCAAAAACAACAGATGCTGGAGAAGATGCAGCAAAAAGGGAACACTTCTACCCTGTTGGTGGGAGTGTGAACTAGTACAACCTCTGTGGAAAACAGTGTGGTGACTCTTGCAAGACCTAAAAATCGACCTTCCATATGACTCCGCAATCCCTCTTCTGGGAATATATCCAGAGGAACTCAAATCACTCTAGGAAAAGGCACGCATGTTTACAGCAGCGGTATTCACAATAGCAAAAAGATGAAAACGTTCTTAAGTGGTAGCATGAGGACAGCAAGGGCCGTCTCATGAATGTCCCAGTTTGTGGTCTGAATATTTTTGTGACAGTGCTGCTGGTGGAAGCAAGTTCTACTGCTTGTCGCTTACAGGCAGAAATGAGCAAACACAAGACGGAGTGCAGGGAAGGTGACTTTACTCCAAAAGCTGAAAGGGGGGAAATGGCCAGGCTCCATCTCAAAAAACCATTAAAGAATTTTAGGTTGAGGATAAGTGATCTTAAAGGGAACGGATAGAAGGAGGAGTATCTAGGAGAAGCACAGGAAGCTGGTCTTGCTTTGATGGTTATCTTAAACTGCTGTCCACCTGGTGAGTTGGATGATACCATCCCTACTGCAGCCAGATTTTAGATTAATCGCCTTAAAGTGACCTCCAAACATTGGATGCTATGTTATTCTGTGATCAGCTTCTGGAACAGCCTCTGGGATTTCTCAGACAAGTACACAATTAGCTTAGAAAGGACAAAGAAAAGATATTTGAAGTCGAGGCTAAGAGAGAAAAAGACTTAAACCCATTTCTCAAAAACTGAATTGGCAATTTCTCAGTTACAATAGCTTAGATAGCAGAGAAGTTTCAGGGAGCACACAGACCACAGTCAAGAAGCCAGAAGCATGTCCAAAGCCAGGCCATTGTAGATAACCATCGCAAGATGTTCTGAAGTTCTCTGGCAATAATATGGGTAGTTTGGGAAGATTTTCCACAGCCCTGGTTATTTCTGGAGTAAATCGTGGAAAATACAAAAATTCCAGCAAACTTCCTGAAAGCCCACAGTAATTCCAGGCACAGAGTTTCCCCATATGTCATCTGCTGCCATGGTCATGTCCTCTTGGTTAGCTCTCCATCTCTTTGCCTCTTGTTCTAAGGCTTCTTGAGAACCTGGCAAGAAAAAGGTCACATGGCTCACGTCTGTCATTCTAGCACTTTGGAAGACTGAGGCAAGAGGATTGCTTGAGCCTGGGGGTTTAAGACCAGCCTGAGCAACTTGGTTAGACCTCATCTCTACAGTAAATCAAGCAGTGTCTGTAGTTCTAGCTACCTGGAAGGCTGAAGCCAAAGGATCACCTGAGCCCAGCAGGTAGAGGATGTGGTGGCCGTGAGTGTGCCACCACACTCCAGCCTGGGTGACAGAGTGAGACTCTGACTCAAAAAATAAAAAATAAAAAGAAGGTCACAGCCTCCCTCTGGGGAGAGGATTCTGCACCTGACCTTGTAGTTGTAACATGACTTCTAGATCTTATGAGTTGTTCAGTGCCTGGGAGACTCAAATCAGATGTAATAGAATTGTGAAAATAAGAAAAGAAGGCAGTTCAGTGGAAAGTTTGATAAAGGCTGTAAGATTAGCAAGATAACAGAATTCAGTTCAATTAGCAAACAATTAGCAAATAAGCACTCTTACCAAAAATAAAATATGTCTCATTAGGGGCTTTCCAGAAATCCACAAAATACTAAAATCATATACTATCCCAAAGGAGTGATTATTGTGTGTAGATGTTAATATTCTTGTCTTTAGCCAAAGAGCAAGATGTTATAAGATGTAAAAGTTCAGGAAGAAGTTTGTACTCCATGGAGTTTTAAAAACTGTAATGGCATAACCTGTTTGGAAATTGTTTCTGAGGTACGGAGATAAGTACCATTAAGGCAGAGGGAAAAGTCTGGATTTTCAAGGGAGGATTGGTGGGTGATCAAGTTCGGGCCGGGTTGAGGTTTGACTGCCATAATGCAGTCGTGTGATTGTTCTCAGCTGGGACAAGGGAACTGATGGCAGGGACGATGATAAAGAGAAGAAGAGAATAATAATTTCATAAGAGATGAGGCTAAAAACTGCTGAGTGTTTCCCATTTGAAGAAAGATTGGAACTGTCTAAAGTAGATGGTCAAGATATGACCTAACCCAAGAACAGCCATGGTTTGAACTAATTTTGCAGTTGCCACAACTGCTTGCAAGCAAAAAGGGAAACCCTGAGCTTACGGCACATAAGATGGGGTTACCGTATTCCATTGTTCTCTGCTTTTCATTATGTTTTCGAGATGAGATGTTTACGCCGTGTTCTTCTCTTTCATAAACAAAAGGAAAGGCAGAAAGAGGTTAGAAAGCTCTAAAGCGAAAGTGAAGGAAAGAAAGTTCTTCAGGGATTCAGATGCCGTTTATAGAGGGTGGGTCCTATTGTCAAGGTTCAGATATAATCTCCTTAGTCTTGCTATCTAAAAGGGATGCTATTATAGAAAAGTTAACGATTTACATTCTACAATAGCTAATCCACCTTCACAAATCTCTCTATTTTTTTTCTTCACTGTTTTTTTTTATTATAAAGATGTGGGGTACAATTCAGGGTTAAGTATACAAGCATTGATTATTCAGGTACCCTTATTGATGAGGCATGCCACTCCCTCCCCTAGCAGTTTCCCTCAACTGCCAATCCCACCTCCCTACCCCTGAGAGTTTCCCACTGCTGCCAATTCCTTTCTTATAGCATTATAATAATTGTTCAAGGTCCGCTTATGAGTGAGAACATATGGTACTCTGTTCTTTGTTTCTGGGATAGATCACTGAGTATGATCAACTCCAAATCCATCCAAGTTGCTGCAAAGTCCATATATTTATCTTTCTTTATGGCTGCATAATAAGAGATACAGAGAACCCACAAGTCTCTAAAACTTCTCTTGGTCTGGAGGAAGAGGAGAGTTAAGACTGATATTGATAAGCTCTGGGAAAAATAAGTGTGGGTTTATTTAAATTCTCGGGGCACGGAGATCCAAGCATATTCTTAGTAAGTAGGGAATTAGGTTCAAGGGGTATGGCAAAGAAGAAGCAGAGGACAAGTGACAATGGGAAACAAGTGGTGTTGGAGGGTATGGAGGTAAGAATAGTAATGGCATTCTGGACCAAAGGGATTCTTGGTTTTACATCTTAATTTGTGGCATATGAATCTTGGATCAGTTAGTAACCCCTTCTGAGCTGTTTGTTTGTTTGTTTTGTTTCATTTTTCAAAATTTTTTATTTTTTAAAAATTTTTAAATTTTATTATTGTATAGGTGTGGGGTACAATTCACGGTTAGATATACAAATGTTCATTATGCAGGCACTCTTGTGGGTGAGGTGTGCCCCTCCCTTTCCTGGCAGTTTCCCTCAACTGCCAATCCCACCCCCCTGCTCTGGCAGATTCCCACCACTGCCAATCCCTTTCTTACAGTACTATGATAATTGTATCAGGTCCGCTTATGAGTGAGAACATGTAGTACTCAGTTCTTTGCTTCTGTGATAGATAACTCAGTATTACAGACTCTAAGTCTAGGAAATGGGTGTGTTGAGGGATAGAGGTTGAAATAATAAGTCCTGTGTGAAGGAGTCCTTGAATAACAGGTTTGAGGCTTTTAATCATCTCAGGCTTTAGAGAACATCAGAACAGTTTAGGGTGGGGCATACAGGGTCTCTTTTTACCTTTAAAGTGCACTGCTTTACAGTGGTGCTCTATGTCTGTCAATCCCATAGTCCAAAGCGAGCCAGGAACATGGCAAGAAATTTTGAATGTGAGGGTTTTTAAGGGCTTGGGCAGCGTGAGTGGGGGTGGGGGCAGGAAAACTGGGGTAATGTATGGGGACTATCAGAGGTTAATGACAAGTTGGAGAAGAATCCAGGATTTCAGGGCCAGATCCACAGGTGAACATGGAACAGTAACATCCCATGAGGGAGTAGATGTCTGCCTAATAGATTAAAAGGGATCATAGAACTTCATGAAATGCTTGTTGGGCATCATAGGACCCAAAAGATGTGCAAAGGGAGTGGAAAAGAAAAAAATCATGCGGTCAATTGTTTAACCCCATCTTAAAGAGAGTTTGTGGACAACAATGTTTAGAAGGGATTTAGAATCCCTGGATTCAAGGACTCTTCAGAGATGAACCAATTTGGGTAGATCTCAAGAAACCTAGTTCTAAATTATACTTTGTGGCCAGGCACTGTGGCTCATAATCCCAGTCTTTGTGGCCTATAATCCCAGCACCTTGGGACGCTGACATAAGAGGATTGCCTGAGACCATGGGTTTGAGACCAGCCTGGGCAACCTGACGAGATCTCATCTCTACAACAAAGAAAAAATTAGTGGGGTTGGTGGTGAATACCTGTAGTTCCAGCTACTTGGAAGGCTGAGGCAGAAGGATTGCCTGAGCCCAGCAGGTCCAGGCTGCGATTGCTGTGAGTGTGCCACAGGGCTCCAGCCGGGGCAACAGAGACTCTAACTTATAGATAGATGATAGATAGATAGATAGATAGATAGATAGATAGATAGATAGATAGATAATACTTTGTGAAATGTTGCCATTTTTGAAGATATTGGACTGAATGAGTGCCATGGTGACACAGTTTATATAACCATCAGGGGAAGAAGTGATGGAGTGCTAGGGAAAGAAAACTTACTCATGGGAATAGGCCAGTATTCAGGTAACCAAGAGATTCCACAAAAGAATGAGGAAGATCCCTACTTGGCAGAAAAGAGCTAAGAAGAGTCCTACCCAACAAGAGTCAGGGATTAAATGCCCACTTAGAAGGAACCTAGAAGACCTCCGCCTGGGAGAGGTTTTGTTAAAGCCTCCTTTAACAAAAACAGAATAACTCCTTCTCATCCTACAACAGACAAATGTCTAGAGTACTGCATTAGGAGATGGTAGTCGCCAATGTGGATTCTGATTTACACAGCTGGGAGGGAGATACAGGATCAAAAGAGCCAGAATAAAAACCTGGCTGTAGATCACATTGTCTAGGGGACAGTCAACATTCAACCTGAGTCTTAGCACCAGAACTTCTCACATAAGAACTAATCTAGACTTAGAGAAGGAAAGACTATTCAAATGACTTTATTTTAATACAGGAATGTTCCAGTCTCAGAAATCTGCCAGCATCTCAAAATCGAATAGAAAATAGTTCTTCTTACGTGGGGAAGGGTAACCAGGGGGGCTTGCAGAAATTTTATGAGGACATTTGGCAAGCAAAAGGGAGTAAGTAAAAGACATGACATAGAATTCTGATAGGCCAATTCTCTGGCTAGCTGTTAAGTAGAATATGATGGGGATTACCCCCCAAAATTAAGATTTATTTATTACTTGTTGAAGCTTAAGTCACCTTCAAAGTACTCTGTTTGATGCAATATGCCAATCAAGAATCTTTTTCTACTGCTCAAAACAGTTTTTTAACTCGGTTTTGATATCTTTTAGTGATTCTGCCATTTTTGCTTTTATTGTTTTCCACCTCTTCCACTTTAGCAAATCATTTCCCTTTGTGGACTTTTTTCATCTGGGGAAACAAACGGACAAACAAACAAAAAACGTTGCTTGTGAATAGGGATGGTAGGGTAAGGGAGTCCTGTCATTTTTGGTCAAAAACTACTGAAGACTCAGTGCAGTATGGGCAGGCACGCTTGCAAATTGCCCATCATGAAATGGACAAACAGTTGAAAGAATCTCTAAGAAAAAATTCACCGCAGCCTAACGTGGTCTCTCACAGCAGGCTAACTGGTGCACTGGTGATGATGGGGTCTTAGAACACTTATCTAGTGGGGGAAGCCTTTGTGACAAGGGACCAGCCCTCCAAAAGATAATTCCAGGTTTTTGGAGGGTTCCCCCTTGAATATTCTGCAGTTTATTACTTGCTCAGAACTGGGGACAGACTCAAGCACAAGGATCTGTAGAAAGGAGAAAAGTCTGACCAAGTTTTGTGAAAGACAAAGGAAAGGGGAAGAAGTGGGCAACTGTGAACTTGGTCAGGAACCTTAGGTCAAAAGGACCAAGGATGTGGTGACTGTAATTTATTTAAATTAAAAACAAAAATGCTCAGGGAAGGGGACAAAGGGTATCCCTCCACCCAAATAGGATTGACTCAAACAGCTATAATTAAATCAAGAAAGGGAGAGAACTGGGAGGGAGGATGAAAATGTACAGAAAAATAGCAATCTAAGAAGTAGTCTAGAAGAAAATGGTAATTGCTGATTGTTACATTACATTTTATGTCTATCCTGATTTAACTTTACCCATCAAATTCCTATCTAGGATTCAAAACTCTGAGTACATTTCACCTCATCTGGAAACCATTCCCTGATTCTAAGGATTAGTTATTTTTTTCCTTCCACAAAACATTTGTTACTCCCTGTGAATAATTCTATCAGAACATTTAAGACAATAAATATTCCTTAGAGTCACAGTCCTTTATTTTCTCAACCTTGTATCTAATGACCGATACACTGATATTCAATATATGCCAGTTTTTTCGTAGTAGTTATTGGCATCTTATACCGTCTTTATGAAGTCCTCAGAAAACCATATTCTTCTGAGATCAGACGAGATCAAGTGCATTCTTTATGGTATGGCAGTGGGCAGAAAACTATTCTTAATTGAGAAATAGTTATACAGGGAAACACTAGAAGAAAATTTTCTTAAATACATTACCAGGTAAGAAATACACTGTTAGTCTGTGGCTTTAACAAGGAAGATTTCTATCTTGTCATTTGGGTTTTTTTTTTTTCCTTTGGTATTATATGTTAAAAATCTATTTGGGCAATTATAATTTACTTTCTGTTATTATCAAGCTAAATGCAAGAGAGAATCAGAGAATTATTTTTGTCAGCAAAAATCGAGGTTTTTCTTTTGCAGAAATGTTACATTTCTGGTTCTAATCTAGACGGCCCTTGTGGGTGCTTGGTGACTTGCAGATGGATGACTCAGAAGCACACATGAGTAGGTTGGTGCTAACAGTTATGCTGTGATCATTCCTCACCTAAGGCTTTCTCCCTTCTCAAAGAGTTTCAAGGATTCTGGATTCTCTGCTTGTGAACCTAGCTCTGAGTACAAGGCTGAGCACATAATGAAACCCTTACGAATAAGTTTTGAACTGCAGAAATGATCACAAATTTACTACTTATATCTGAGTTAAATCTATTTCCAAATATCTGTATTTTACATACAGCATAAATTACTATGAATGAAGTTCTGTAAATTAATGCCTAATGATCCCACGAGAACTGCATACATTTTTTCCTTTTATCTTTGTATTCTGCCTGTATGGCAGGGCTATAAGTAATTATTGATTAATATTATTAATTTTAGATAAAAATAAAATGAAATCGCTTATTTCATGTGGAAATGTAGAACAAGGGACCACATCATTAAATGCTATTTTCCTCTTAGCCCATCGCTATAAGTTTTGCTTCTCTAGGCTGTTCTTTCTACTTAGTCCTCTTCCTCAAGGGAGCCCTTTGAAAATTAGTTGTATTTCTGTAAATAAGATTTAGATTCCTTAGGGAGAAACCACTGGGAAAATGGAATGTGTAATATGTTTATTCAGTAAATTGTTACATCAAATCATAATCTAGAGATACTTATTGAATTTGCAAAGTAAAGAAACTATAAACATATTATCTTAGAATAAAATCCTATAAAAACAATTTATGAGGAAATTGCCCGTCATTAATATTACCTGTTTAAAGTCTCCACACACCTTTAGCAGCTAAAAGTGTCCATTTATATTTTCAATTCTAATTATATAACATATTAAATTTATTTATTTCAGTTTCATATACATAATTAATATATATATATACTCACACACATATATTTAGTAGTATGCCTTTCCTTTCACAAACACAATTGTTGGTAATTTCTAGCTTTATAGACATTTCCAGTGTATGATGTCCGAGAATAGAGAGTGTTCTTCCTCCTCAAGTTGAAATGATAGAAGACATTTATGTATGCACTATGATATCAAAAAACTGTGACGATTATTTTAAGCATACCATTGGCATGAACATTTCTCCATGGATAAAACTCACGGAATCAGATAGAATGTAAAACCCAATAAACCTGCCGACTTAGCTGTGCTCTATTCGCCAGAGACCTTGGGAGAATGATGCTTGTACCCTGAGCAGTGACCAGAACAACTCAGCATCTAAGATGGGAAATGGGCACTGGAGCAGTAGTGCAACTACTTGGTTAATTAACAAAACGGCCATGGAGTAATACATTCAGCCTCTCCTCTAAGAACTGCCAGGGCCCGGTGTTTTCTGCAGAACTAAAGTCACAAGGATGAACACTACAAGCTAGTTCCTCAAGGAACAATTTTGAAATGGGACGTGTGGAGATCAGAGAAAAGTGTCATGTCTCGGGTGACCTACATGACTGTCATAGCAGAGAAACTCCATGCCCAGAATAGCTTCTCACTAAGCCATACCGACCGCAATAGGTGTCATGGGAAGTTGCCTTTGTCCTCAGAGGAACAAAAAGGATCATCTGTGTTAATATAATTACAGTTAAATTAGTAATATAGTTAAACTAAATTGTTATTCGTAAATATGAATTAACAGCCAATGGAGCTGGGGAAAATATATATACATATATAAAATATAAATATATATGCATATACTTAGATTTATTACTAAGTCATTTAAATGAGATCAGACCATCAAATTATCTGCTTAATACAAAAAGTGTATAATCATATATTCTTGGTTTTGCCTGTCTTTAGAAGGGAAAAAATAATATGTGACTAATCTACTCAGTAACCTCACACATAATCACCTCTACTTTGTGTGTCACCCAGGCTGCAGTGCAGTGGCACAATCACAAGTCACCACAGTCTCAGTCTTCTGGACTCAGGAGATCCTTCTGTCTCAGCCTTCTAAGTAGCTGGGACTACAGGAGCATACCACCGTGTCTAGCTAATTTTTTATTTTTATTTTTTGTAGAGATGAAGTCTCGCTACATTGCCCAGGCTGGTCTCACACTCCTGGCCTCAAGCAATTTTCCTTCTTCAGTCTCCCAAAGTGATGGGATTACTGGTGTGAGCCACCTCGCCCAGCTTATGTAACTACTTAATAGTTATATAAGTAGCTATAACTGCTTAAAATTTTCAGAAAATAGATATTTTAATCTGATTTTTAAAATGTACTTATTTATTTCTTTTTTAAAGATAGGATCTTATCATATTGCTGGCTGGAATGAAGTGGCTATTCATAGGCACAATTACAATGCACTTCAGTCTCCAACTCCTGGACTCTAATGATTCTTCTGACTCAGTTTCTCAGATAACTGGAACAGCGGGTATGCACCACAGTGTCAAGCTTCAATTTCGTTTTGAGTAGGACAACATATTATAAAGAGAGACAACTAATACAAGTAATAGACTTTTTAAAACTTTGGATTCAAGGGTTACACATGCGTTTTGTTACATGGATATGTTTGTAGCCGTGGGAGTTGGGTCTCAGGCGGTCCAGTTCCCAGATTACTGAACATTGTGCCTCGAGGGTAGTTTCTATAGATTTCTTGTTTCAGCTTTGCCATTACTCATAAAACAAAGAAATAATCTGCATAATTTGAGTGTGTCATGAGACTCTGTCATTAGAAATAGCTTCTGCAAAAACAACTTTATAATGCTGAATCGCGTCTACCTTTCTGCAGTTATATGGGAAGGAACAATTTCTCACTTTTGCCTTGCTGAGATTTTTCTCGCAGGGAGGTAGAAAGTCTGAATTTCAAAGCCACAGAGTGCTAAGATTTAATTAGTTAGCAATGAAAGTCAAACAAACTATGACTAAGAAACTAAAAACCTAAAATATGGAGAGAGAACAATGCAGAAAAACCCCATAAGCTAATAGATGACAGAGATGGAATGTTTTACATACCCAGCCTTCGAAAGCCTTGGTAAAGACTTAAATAGGCAGATTGTATTCTTATCAGGATTAACTTTAAGCTTCAGTCTTGTCATTGAATATTCAGAGACTCTTTTTAAAAAGACTCTATTTTTTAGAGCAGTTTAAGATTCATAGTAAAATTAAGAGAATGGTGCAGAGGTATGGCATTTATCCTCTGTTCCCACATATACGTAGCCTCTGCTATTATCAACATCCCCCTACCAAAATGGTACGTTTGTTACAAATGATCAACTTATATTGACACATCACTTTTTAAACTTTTGCAACTTGATAGCAGGAGCTTGAGAAAGCTTTTTCTACATAATATTTTGGGAAAGCATTTTAGGCAGTTGTTTTTGCTTTTGCTTCTGAAAGGAAAGAGTTAGATATCAGAAATATAGACAGAGTCAGAGAAGAAAAGAAACAACGGAGAATTGAGTAATGTGACTCAAAGCTGGAACTTGATTGTGAACCTTTCCACAATAAGACTTTCTAAAAACTAAAGGTACTTAACTGTAAAATTCAGTTGCTTCTTGCCTAAATAACGATCTTTCTGAGGGTGAGGGGCACGGCAATTATGAACCCCTGGTTTCAAATCCCAGCCCTTCTTCACTTAACCTCCTTTGATTAATTCCTTTATCTATAAAGTGGTGAGAATACTATGACCTATTTCATAAGGTTGTTGTAAGAACTGATTGTCTTCATACTTTATAAAATCCAAAACCAGGGCCTCTAAACATTTAGAAGATGTGCATACTATGTTTATTTCCATATATTCTTTTGAACTGAGTTTACAGATCAAGCACTCTTTTAGATGACTGAGTTGGGAAATACCTTGCAGTGGGTTTGGGGAAAAGCAGATCGCCATCTAATTTTCTCCTTGGCATCACCACTGGGAAGAGAGGAACCTCAGCCTCAGACTACTTTTGAAGCCTTAATTATGCAGGGATCTTCTTCTTGGATTTATACAAACTCAGCAGCACTACCCTCAACTTGAGCTGACTTGAGTGGTCACTCTTTTTGCACTCAGAAATGCCATGACTGCGACACTTATCTTGTACGACCAGGATGAGTGCAGCCATGTTGCCGTCTTTCAAAAAAATATAGGCCTCAAATATCAACTTACCAGGTGGTCATTCAAGCCACCTGATATGGAGACAAAGACAATTCATAAATCCGACCGTTTTTTCTGTGTATTAAATGATATTTCAATAGAAAAATGAGAAAAAGTAAAATTTTGTAGCACAGACATTCCAAGTATTGCTTTTCTGCTGATTTCTGTCTATATATAGAATCTCGAACCATCAGCAGTTTTGTATCGATCACTGTTTTCTGCTGACAATGTCTGTGACTGAACCAACATGCAATTAATACAAAGCAAACACACACAGTAGAGACAGTGGACACCCGTCTAGAAAGTTGTTCTTAAAGACACTGTTTTAGTGAGGCTTAAATTCTTTCTGTTCCCTAAGTAACTTGAAAAGGGTAAGGGAAGGACGAAACATGGAGTTGGTAGTAATAACAACCATCCCACACAATTTACTTTTGGCTTCCAAACATGAAGACTCCTGATTCCCAAACTCTAAGAAAACCAAAAGATATCATTATCTTTTCTCTGGCCTGAAGAATAATTCGTATGTACCGGTTAATATTGAAGCACTCCTGACAAAATGAAAGTAAATGTTACCTAAGCTATGTTGATTTTCACAGCCTGGAGAATTTGCATGTGGTTTTAGAAAAAGGATACGATGTTCTTTCATGCAAGTGCTACTCATTGTGGATACAAAGATATACATGACACGATTCGTGGTCCAAAGGAGTGTGTCATCTAATGGACTGATATTTTTGGTCAAATGGGCCCTAGATGATTAGACACTTCATGGAGAATTCTAGTTGTCACAGTTTAGAGAGCAGGAAGATCTTGTATCTGGTCATTTGATTCATGGCATATAGCTTATTAAAAAGAAACACACCTTATCTTTTAATTTTTATTTGAAATATCTTACCTTATTGGCAACCGAAGCAGCTAAGCGGTGCCACAGATGGTGTCTGAATTTAGTTCTGAAGAATGCCAAAATTTGCGTTCTTGCTCTGAATCAGTATCTCTTTAGACAGCAGATATGAAAATGATTTGACTTCAACCATTCTTACCCTTGTTGCCTCCATTTGCTTATTGCACAGCAAATATTCTCTCACTGTTAAAAGAATGTATACTGCTTCTACTGAAATTTTAAAAGAATTGCCTTTTTTAGTTGGTAGGAGTAGAAAGGTCACAGTCAATGGCATATGAGTAGACCTGAAGTCCAGAGAGCAACATATTAGAAAAAATGGGTAGGCCCTTTTCCTGACATTATCTAGAGATTCTCACTGGACTTTTGAACCAAAATGTTGAGACGCATATTATAATAAATAAGAATCTATTTAGCATAACACATTCATGAGAATTGCAGAACTCACCAGTAAAATGTAAGCTGTATATCTCTATAGATAGCACATGCCATAATTTTATGCAAAGATAAACTTGCTAATTAAAAAGGTGTATTGGGACATTGGGACAGCTGGTAGGCTATAAAGGGAAGAATCAAACTAATGATTTCGAGATGATAAGGCTAAGACATACCATGTGCCATTCCGTTAAAGAGTTCAGCAGTATTCTCACAGGCAAATTGACAAAATAAAAAGATGGCAGATTTTCACCTATGCTATTCCAACTTTGAAGGATAAGAATATTTTAAGGTATCTCAGATTATTATTTGTATGAACTGCAGAGCGGCATACTTAAACTCAAAAGTCACAAGAGCTAGAGCTTATAACTTATTTTATACACCATGTGTCATCTTGAAGCCCTTTAATTCTGTTAATATGGTGCATTTTGCTTTTATTCCTTTTTCTTTTTTGTTTATTTGTTTGTTTGTTTTTTGAGTCAGAGTCTCACTCTGTCGCTCAGGCTGGGGTGCAGTGGCTCGCTTCTGGCCACTGCAGCCTCGACCTGCCGGGTTCAGGCAATCCTTCCTCCTCAGCCTTCTAAGTAGCTGGAACTACAGGCGCGTGCCACCATGCCCAGCTTATTTTTTATTTATCAGAGAGACGAGGTCCTGTCAAGTTGCCCAGACTGTTCTTGAACCTCTAGATTCAGGCAATCCTGAGTTTATAGGCTTAAGTCATCACGCCCGACCAGATTTTGTTTTTAAACATATCTACTTTGACAACTGAAATGTAATGTGCTTTTCCTTACGTAAGTAAAATCTGTGATATTAGGTCATTCAATTCCAAATTTCATCAAATCAAATTTTTCCTTCTGCTGTGGTTCATAAATTCATGGATATACCCTCTTCCGAACATTTATGAATAAGTATTTAAAACAACAGTGTAATTAAAGTTCAATTGCTTGCCAAAGCATGAAATTTCTCGTGGTGGAAATTAAAGGCCCTTATAGAATTAAATCTTTGACATTCATTGTTTAATTTGAGAACACACTGAAAATTCAGTAGTCTACAAAATAAACATGCAAAATGAAGAAAAATTTAAGCCACAAGTTCGTTTTTAAAAGGCTATACTAATTAGTGGTTGCGTAGTGTGCTCTTCTATTTATTCTAATATCCACTGTAATCCCTTTCAAAAGAAACAAATCAATGATATTAATGATGATATTTTATTTTAAGCATAATCGTAACTAAAACAAGATCTGTGTTTTTTTCTCATTTATTTATTTATTTTTGCTTTAAGTTTTGGGGCACAATTCAGGGTTAGATACATAAGTGGTCATTTACAGGTGAGGTTTGGGCCTCCTATTGGTCCCCACTTCGCCTGGTGATCTATATTTTTAAATGGAAATTTTGATTAAAACTTGGAGAGAGTGCATAAAATTCTT
Source organism: Carlito syrichta (assembly GCF_000164805.1). Lineage (NCBI taxonomy): Eukaryota > Metazoa > Chordata > Mammalia > Primates > Tarsiidae > Carlito > Carlito syrichta. Next base: position 730,649 of record NW_007252322.1, read on the forward strand.
ATCAAACTGACTGTTTTCCCTTTAATGAATTTCAGCATAAGTAGTTCATTATCAGGAATCTGAAAATTCAACCTTGTTGAGATCGTCATTGCTGTTATTGCCTGATATTTTTTTCTATAGCTTTGCGTTCATGAAATCATATCTTTGGTTATTTAGGTAGACAACTGCATTCTTTAGGTGATACACAGCAAAATTAGTATGCTCTGATTAGTGCTCTGAAATTGCTTTTGTTAAAAGCTAAAATACGGCCGAGCTCGGTGGCTCAGCCTGTAATCCAGCACCTTTGGGAGGCTGAGGCGAGTGGATTGCCTGAGCCCGCGGGTTCGAGACCTGCCTG
>NW_007252322.1:731031-743634 GCF_000164805.1 Carlito syrichta
GTCTGGGCAACAGAGTGAGACTCCAACTCAAAAAAAAAAAAAAAAGTTAAAATACATATGTTTCATTATTTTCTTATAATAGTCAAAGAAAAATTATCTGTTTCTGAAACCATGTATGTAATAACATTGCCTACTATATTTCATACATTTTTAGATAATCCCCTATTGTTTTGCATTTACTTGTATATAGTATATTTAACTCCCTGATTAGATCCTAGGGTTTGAATACATAAATGCTTTTTCCTACTTCAACTTCATTTTTAAAAATTCACTAGCAAAAATGATAGATGCAATTTTGATCTGTAAGAGTTGCTTTTTAGATGATAAAACCTAGTACTATATCTAATACTGTTCCAGAAAGAAATGTCTCAGATTATATTTAGTCATGAGGTCCAAAATATATTGTTTTCTTAAGCATCTGTCAACAACTAACTTGAGTTATTGATCCTATATACATATTCATTACAAATAACTGCAAAAATTTCTGCTACATTTTTTTTGCCAGTTTACTTTTCACAGAATCTTTATGTACAGATGCTATCATGACTTCTATTTTATAGAATAGAAGATAAACTCTGATAGGTTACATTATTGTTCAAGCAAGAATGTTCAGCATCCTTGGTTATTAATGCACTACACACATACTAGAAAGGCTACAATAAAAGTAATATATGCATATATTTATACACACACACACACAAACACACACACACATACATATACATCTACACTGATACTACAACATGCTGACAAGAGTGCAGACCAACTAGAAAATTGTGTGTTATTCTGTAAATTGGCTTGGCAATTCTTAGAAAATTTAAACTAACACTCACTGTATAACTCACAAATATCACAGCTAGGTATTTACCTCAAAGAAATAAAAGCTTGTGGCCACACAAACACAAATATTTACAGCATATTTTTGCTTTTGTTATTGTTTTTAATGGAAACATAAAAATTGTAAATGTTTAGGTTTCAGTGCGATAATTTGAAACATGTATGTGATGCATAATTATCAAATCAGAGCAATGAGCATATTCATCACCTCAAACATTAATCATTTATGTTGGGAACATTCAAAATTCACTCTTTTAGCTGCTTAAAAAATATATAAAAATTTGTTAATCATAGTCACCATACAGTGCTGTAGAACCCTAGAACTTACTTCTATCTAGTTGTAATTTGTATCTGCTAACTACCCTGTTTCCCTTACTAGCTTCTAGTAACCACTATCCTACTCTCTGCTTTCTATGTGATCCACTTTCTTAGCTTCCACATGGGTGAGAATGGTCAGTATTTGTATTTCTCTGTCTGGTTTTCTTTACTTAGCATAATATCCTTCTGGCTCATTTATGTTTTTGTGAATAAATTTTGTTTGTTTGCTTATAACTGAATAATATTCCTTTGTACATATTTACCACATTTTGTTTATTTATCTGTTGCTGAACATTTAGTTGATTCTCTGTCTTAGCTGTTGCAAATAGTGCTGCAATAAACATGGCAGGACAGACATCTCTTCAAGACAGTGATTGCCTTTCCTTTGAATATATACTTACTAGTACGGTTTCTGGATCACATGATAGTTCTACACTAAATATTTCTTGAGATGTCTTCATACTGTTTCAATAATGGCTATACTAATTTACATTCCTGCCAACAATGTATAAGTGATTTTTCTCCACAACTTCACCAGCATTTTTTTTTTTTTTTTTTGGTCTATTTGAAAGTAGTCATCCAACACAGGGTGAGACGATACTTCTTTGTGGCTTGGATTTGTATTTTCCTGATAACTGGTGGTGTTGAAAATTTTATCATATACATATTGGTCATTTGTATGTCTTCTTTTGAGAGGTGTCTATTTAATCCATTTACACATTGGATCAGACTTTGATCAGACTGTGATTATTATTTTTGTTTATGTTAATTTTTTGAGTTCCTTGTATAACCTGGGTATTAACTCCCTGTCTGAGGAATATTTTGTAGATATTTTCTTTCATTCCACAAACTATCCCTTTATTCTGTTGATTTTTTTTCTGAGCTGAACTTGATGTTTCATACAATCCCATTTATCGATTTTTTTTTTTTTTTTTTTTGCTTTTGTTGCCTATGCTTTGAGGGTTTCTTCATAAAATGTTTGCCTAAACCAAATATGACTTCAGGCATGTCTCATGTATTTTCTTCTAGTTGGTTCATAGTTTCGGAACTTAAATTTAAGTATTTAAAATTTTTTGAGTTTATTTTTGTATGTTGTGAGAGGTAAGAGTCTAGTTTCATTCTCCTGCATATGGTTTTCTAGTTTTGTCAGCACTATATATTGAAGGGATTGACCTTTCTCGGTGAATGTTCTTGATGATTCTGTTGGAAATGAGTTGGCTGTAAATATGTATTTCTGAGTTCTTTCTTCTGTTTCATTGGTCTATATGTTTGTTTTTATACCAGTACATTATTGTTTTGTTTATTATAGCTTTATAGTATTTTTTGAAGTCTGGTAATGTGATGCCTTTAGCTTTGTTCTTTTTGCTCTGGATTGCTTTGATTATTCAGTCATATGTAGCTCTATATGAATTATAGGCCTTTTTTTCTCTTTGTCTATGAAATAAATATACCATTGGTATTTTGGTAGGGATTGCATCAAATCTGTAAACAATTTTAGGCAATATGATCAATTTCACAATGTTACTACATGAACATGGGATGTCTTTTCATTTTTTTGTGTCTTCTTCAATTTATTTCATCAGTGTTTTATACTTTTCCTTGTAGAGATCTTTTAGACTCTTTGGTTAAATTTATTTCTAGATATTTTATGGTTTTGTATCTGCTTTAAATGAAATTGCTTTCTTAATTTCTTTTTCTGCTAGTTTGCTACAAGTTTTTATATGTCAATTTTGCATCCTGCAAATTTGCTGATTTGCTTTTCGGTCCTAAAAGAATTTTGGTGTAGTTTTTAGAGTTTTTTAAAAATATAACTTTTTTTTTTGCCTGCAAATAGGGATTTCCTCCTTTAAAATTTCATTGCCCTTTATTTCTTTTTGTGTCTAATTGTTCTGGCTAGAACTTCAAGTACTATGTTGAATAAGAGTAAGAGTAGTGAAAGTAGGCACCCTTGCCTTTTTTTAGTCTTTGGGGGAAGGCTTTCAGCTTTTCCTTATTCACTGTGATGTTAACTGTGGATTTGTCATATATGGTCTTTATTATATTGAGGTATTTTTCTTCCATACCTAGTTTGTTGGGAATTTTTTTTTTTTTTAATCATAAAGGAATGTTGAGTTTTTTCAAATGTTTTTTCTGCATCTATTGAAATGATCATCTGTTTTTTGTTTTTCATTTTGTTGTTGTGATGCATCATGTTTATTGATTTGTGTATGTTAAACCATTCTTGTGTCTATGGGATAAATGTCACTTGATAACGGTGAATGATCTTTTTAATGTGGTGCTGGCTTCAATTTGCCAGAATTTTGTTGGGATTTTGCACTTATGATCATCAGGCATATTGTCTGATAATGTTCTCTTTTTGTGTGTGTTCATGTCTGGTTATCTCTGATGTACTGTTAGGTTGTTAATTTAAAATCTTTTTCCCCCCCCTTTTTGATGTAGGCAGCTATTGCTATGAACTTTTCTCTTAATACTGCTTTTACTATATTCCAGAGGTTTTTAATTTTCAACAGTAAATAAATTTAGTTATTCTACTGTGTTTAGAAAAGATACTTGAGGATGGGCTTGGTGGCTCAACCTGTAATCTCAGAACTTTGGGAGGCCGAGGTGAGTGGGTTGCTTGAGCCCATGGGTTGGAGACCAGTTCAGGCAACTTGGCAAGATCTCATCTCTACAATAAATCAAAAATTAGCTGAGTGTGGTAGTGTGTGCCTGTAGTTCCAGCTACTTGGAAGGCTGAGGTGGAAGGATTGCTGGAGCCCAGCAGGTCGACCCTGGGGTGACCAGGAGCATGCCACTGCAATCCAGCCTGAGCGAAAAAGTGAAACTCCAACTCAAAAAAAGAAAAGATACTTGATATGGTTTCAGTGCTTTTAAATTTTTTGAGACATGTTTTGGGACCTAACACGTTTTCTGTCTTGGGGAGTGTTCCATGAGCTAATGAATAGAATGTGTACTGGTCTGTCATTGGAAGTTCTGCAAATGTCTTTTATGTCTATTTAGTCTAAAGTACAGTTTCAATCTAGTGTTCTTTGTTGATTTTCTGTCTACATGATCTCTCTTACATTGACAACTATTATTGTACTGGAGTGTATCTCTTCCTTTAGACCTAATAACGTTTGCTTTATATATCTGGGTACTCCAGTGTTGGGTATAGATATATTTACAATTGTTATATTCCTTGCTGAATTGATTCTTTTATTACATGTTGACCTTCTTTGTCTTTTTTTGCTGTTTTTAGCTTAAAATCTGTTTTATCTGACATAAACGTAGCTATTTCCACTCATTTTTTAAATTCCAGTTTAAGCTGAAATTTAAAGTTTAAGGACTAACATTTTTTCCTTCATTTTCAGTTGGTGTTTCTTTATAGATAAAGTTAAGTTCCATATATAGCCCACATTTTATTATCTATTCAGCCACTCTTTATTTTTTAAGTAAGGAATGTCATCTTTTTACATTTAAGGTTAATATTGTTGAATGAAGACTTATTCTTGATATTCATTAATTGTTTTCTGGTTATTTCATGTATCCTTTCTCCCTTTTCCTCTCTTATTATTTATCCATGGAGTTGGGTGGTCTTCCCTAGTGATATAGACTGATTCTTTTTTTCTTTCTCTCTGTGTATCTGCTCAACCAATGAGTTTTATACTTTTACATGTTCATTATGATGATCGTGATCTTTTCACTTCCAGATGTAGGCCTTCCTCGAAAATTTATTCTTAGGCTGATTTAATCTAGGTCACAAATTCCCTCAGTGGTTGCTTCTCTGGGAAAAAAAAATAACTTAATTCCTTCCTCATTTCTGAAGTATAGCTTTACTAGGTGACTCTGAGGCAATTCCCCAGCAACTCTGTTTCCTTGGGATATGGACACCATGTCAGTTCATAGCTAAGTTCATAGCTCCTCAGCTTGGCCAAGGCACTATCTTCTCTGGGAGTGATATGTCTCTTCAGCTCAGGCCCAGGGCCGTGATTGTTCTGGGAGACCCAGGCACTGTTTCTTTTGGACGAAGGTTGTCACTTTAGCTTAGGTACTGAGGTGTGCAACCACTCTGGCAGCCATAGCACTGTTTCTTGAGAGGTAGAGCACTGCTTCAACTTAGGTACCGGGAATGCATGACTATTCTGGGAAGCCAAGATGCTGTTTTATCCAGAGGAAGGGTATCACTTCAGCTCTGGCACAGGGAGGGTGTAACAGCTCTAGGAAGCCAAGACAGCATTTTCCTGGGATGTCTGGCATTGTGTCAGCTCCAGCACAGGGAAGCAGTGTGCAGCGGTGTCCGAGAGGTATTTTTAGAGCAGCTCTGCCAAGGCACCATTTCTTCAGGAGGCAATGTGCAGCTTCAGCTCAGGCCCAGAAAAGCAGGATACCGGCAGTGACTGGGAGAAGTGGATGGAGCAGCTTGGCCTCAGCACTCTATCTCGAGGAGAAAGGGCATGGCTTCATCTCCAGTCCCAGGTACAAAGCATAGCAGGCACAGCTGAGAGGGGTAGGTGGAATGACCTTACAAAAGCACCATTTCTCCAGGGGCATGTGCACAGAATCAGCTCTGGTCCAAGGTGCAGAAAACAGCCACAACTGTGAGAGATTGATGGAGACAGTTCTGCCAAAGCATTGTTTCTCCAGGAGGGAGTATAGAGCTTCAGACAGACTCGTCCACCATCTCCCCAGGAGGCAGCACAAAACTTTAGCTTAGGCCCCTATGGGGAGGGCATAGCTACAACTCAGTGAGATAGATGGAATGCTTCTATCAAGCATTCTTTTCCAGAATAGAGTGTACAGCTTCAGCCCCAACCAGATGGAACTGTGTGCAGCAATGCCTGGGGACTGGAAGGTATAGGTGGCACTTGGCCTCATGAAGAAGGGTGTAACATTGGGTAGCAGGTTGGATTGGGAATGTTGGACCACTGTGTGGGGGTGGTTCAGTGGCAGCCTTGCCTCAGGGATGAAGAGGTGCTATGAGCATTCACTCCCCTAGCATGACACAGTCCAGCAGTAGTTCCATTTCCATGATGGTAGAGTGGAGTAACCACACAAGCCACACAGCATGAGACCCGGATTTGGCTTCTTCTCTGAGGGTAAATGGCACAACTTGATGGACTCTGGGCAGTTTCTTCAGCTGGGCTTAGTGCCTGTGAGGACTCCAGAGGACTCCAGTAGTGAGGACTGTGAGTGTCCAAGGTTTTGATGTGAGCAACTGGGATATTCTTGTTTATCTTTTACCTATTGGGTAATGTTTCTCTGGTTCCTAACTAATTTGGCTGGGAGATGGAATGGTGGAGGCCAAGTGTTTTCTTCTGTTTTCTATGTGGCCAGCCTGAGTTTCTTCTGTGTACACTGGGGTTTCTCTCACTCCTTTAACATTCTCTGATATTCTTCTTTGGTTATTTGTATTAGAAGGTGATTGTTTATTAGCTGTTTTGGCTGCCTTTGTTGGGGAAACAAGCAGTAGGGGCTTCCAGTCATCTTGCTGACATCACTCCTGTTGACAGCATCTTTACACATCATTTCCAAAGACTGGAAATAACTCAAATGCTTTGGCCTAAGTATTCTTAACCCAATTTTTTGGCACAAGCATACAATGGGATAGCATTCAGCAATAAAAAAGAATGAAGTATTGATATACAACTTGAATGAATCTCATGATGTTATGCTAAATGAAAGAAGCCAATCTCAAAGGGTTACCTCTGGATGATTTCAGTTTTATAGCATTCTACAAGAGTCAAACTATGATGGTAAAGAGCAGATCAATGATAGCCAGAGGTAAGATTTTGGAAGAGCATGTGACTGCATACAATTTTAGAGTGATGAAATTGTTTTGTATGCTGAACTTTTCTGTATATTGTGGTGGCTACCCAAAATTAAATGTGTGTTGAAATGTATAGAACTGTATACATAGCAAAAAAGCAAGTGAAAATTATATATTTTGTGGTGACATAAAAACAAAAGTATTTATGTACATATATACACATGTATATACATGTTTGTAATTATCCACAGTTTACAATGCTATTATTGAATAAACCCAAGACTGAACATTGTGCTTTGATTTTGTGATATTTTACCTTCCCATAATCAACCTCTGAAACCCAGTGTTCACGTAAGAAATTATTTTGAGAAAATTCTACCTGTATTTAATACGGACTGTATATTTGATGGACTTCTAAAAAGAAAAAGAATATACCAAGGGTTATGCCATGTAGTGGCTGAATACATAAGGACCTGAAATTTATTAATGAAGCTAAAAAATTATAGACACATGCAAGTAAAAAAAAATGCTAAGAAGATAAATAAAGGATTATTTTGTTTTTCTATCAATTTTTCCAGAGGTGTTGGACAAGATAGAGAGAATATAGAATACCTCATCATTGCTGTAAAAATTATATGGATCAGAATATTATTTAATCTGTGCAAAAACAACTCATAATACTGTAATCAAATAAAACAGGAGAAGGTATCAGAGAAAATTATAGTTAACATTAATAATTAAATCGTGTGTTACAGAGATACCTTGTAGTTGCTGTTTTTTATTTTTTGTCTTCAATTTCTCCCAGCCCCCTTGAGTATTCTAAGCAACCAAATAGATCCTGAAGAACTCTCCAATCATTTCTAAAATACAAGGATTTCAAAATAAGCAGTCTAAAGACCACAACATAAATTTCTCAAGGTTATATTATTTTATTCTCTATTAATGTGACCTTAAGTGTGGCTAAGAATTTCATCCATGTGGGGCATTAATGGGAAAATATCTATTTAGGAGAGTTAATTGGATAAAAATGCTTGTTTAAGGAACCTAATTATTGGACTTCCTGCAGTTAAGACAGAATTAAACTTGGCTGTTGCAGTTGACTTGAGCATTCAAAAAAAAAATTGTTTCTGATTCTGCTGACTTTTCACTGCATTTTGTCTTCATTGGAATCAAAACGACACTGTAGAAAAAGAAAAAATGACAAGGATATAGGGAGGATATAGTCTCAGCTCTTTACCTTTAGGGTAGTATATTTGCAATTGAATTTGCATCACAGTAATAGCATTAACTAACTAACAAGGCCATGTGAGGTGAGTGATTTAACAATTTTGCAGCTCAGTTTGCTCATCTGTGTCAGGGGACATATGGTGTCAAATACCATTTCAGTGTTTACTGGGTGCTGGCTGCCAGTTAAGCATTTTCACGGTGTTCTGATGATAGGAATTATGCCCTGGCCTCTTCTTCTTACCTACAACTCTTATCTTATTTATCAGAAAATCTTGTTGGCTCTTCCTTCCAAATACCTAGAATCTCATCATTTCTCACTCGTACCATGGCTGCCATCCTTGTCCAAACTAACATCACTTCTTACTTGACTTGTCCTTGTCTTTGCCCCATTGGGTTTATTCTCAACATCACAGACAAAGTGCTCTTGTCTGCTTCAAACTCTCACATGATTTTCCAGCTCACTTTGAGTAAAAGTCAAATTTCTTGCACAAAAATTGCCAACCTAGATAAGTTATGAGATTTTATAGAGTCCGCCCACCATATCTGTAGCTTCTGCATCCATGGATTTAACCTATCATGGATCGAAAATATTGGAAAAAAATAAGTTTGTACCAAATATTTATAGACTTCTTTTCTGATTATTTTCTAAACAATAGAGTGTAACAGAACCTTATATATATTTACATTGTATTAAGTATGATACATAATTCAGAAATTATTTACAGTGTACAGGATTACGTGCCTAGGTTACATGTGAATACCACACCATTGTATACCAGGGACTTGGACACCCACAGATTTCGGTATCCCCGGGATGACTTGAAATCAATCCCTCATGGATACAAAGGGATGACAGTATATATACAACATACATGTGTTTCCAAAAGCAATCTCTCAAATTATAGATATTTTCATTACATAAGATAGTATCTATACAATATACCAAAGGGCATATATTAGTTACACAACCAAAAAAAGTGCAACATTTCCTCATTTGCTTCTCAATTCTTCCCAAAGATGAAACCTTACTGTATTTGAGCAAATTCTGCCTGGAACATTATGTCAGTTGCTTTCAGAATATTATGGGAATCTAAAAGAACGAGATAAACTAGAAAGTTTGTGAAGCAGGGAACCAAGAAGGAATGCTGGTGCAGGGACAACATTTTAATGAAAATGTCATAGGAATCAGATTCTTGGAGTTCTCTTTCGCGAATACATAGAAAACTCTAAGCAGTGCCACAAGGAATTTTTTGAGATCAGGGCAAGTACCTTTTTGTTATTGTCGCTGTTGCTCATATGTGTGTTCTTGTTCTTCTCCATCATTCCCCTTAAAATTATTTCTGTTCAAAATTAGAGACTTTAAAAAGTGTTGATTTAGCAGCTGTGAAAAACAAACTAAACTCCCAAGTTATATAAATACATGTATAAATGTGTGCTGTTTCCACAGATCGTCCCTCCTGTTGTATTTTATCTTCAGAATGTATGTTTCCAACATAAGAATTGTGAACCTATAGTAATTACAATTGATGGCATATTTTTTTAAAGCCATACCTCAAATATGTTTGGTAGAATTTATTTCCTTAATACTGAGTAGAGGGAGTGGAGAATGTAATTTCAGTTTTGCTTGCCTTGTGCAGATAATAGTCTTTGTTGTTGCTGTTGCTGGTTTTTAAGTAATCATTCTTGAAAGAATGATTCTATGATTAATGTGCTTTCCATTGAACATTATTATTTTTAATTGTCCTTGTGTCCATGCTACTAAGAATAGGACTTTAGAGCTCTCAGTTCTAGAGGTGGAAAATGCGACAGAAAAGAGCAGGATAATATGTGAGAAATTTCTTCCCCAAAATTATTATAAGAAAAGGCATACGTTATTTATACAACAACAAAAATGTGCAACATTCTGTAATTTGCTTCTACATTCTAAAGTGAGCCAAGTTGCAGAGGTAAGGAAAGTCTGATGCACAATTCATGGATATTTATGTATATAGTGTATCTGTTATTTAATGACTTTCTCATCTTAGACAAAACACAGAATCTCTCCAAATACTTTTTTTTCTTCAACTTGAGATTAATACTAGTAATTCTTATTTCACAATGTTAATGTTGTTAAGAGAATTAGAGATAATTAATGGGACAGTATTGTCAATTATAAAGAATACATGTTTGTCTTTTTAAAAACATATTCCCATTGCTTAAAGAGCCATGAATAGTATAATATATAAGTTCAATAGCGATTCTGATTACTATACAATTCTAAAGAACACAAAAAAACCCACAATACTAGAAAAAAACCACTTTTTCTGTTTTTATTATTAATATATTTCAGTGAAGGTCATCCATATTAAGCAGATGTTTGTAATTAGGTAGCACCTTAGATGAAAATAATTAACATTATAGGCACTTCGCTTGTATTTCAAGAGTTTTTGTTTTTAGCTCATTAGTTAACTCCTCAGATAAAATGATACAATAACATTCTCTTTCAAAAAGTGATCCAAACTACTAGAATGATAAAAAGGTATTCAAGAAAACTGTGGACTTTCAATATCACATTAAGTGTCAAGTAAATAAATGGAAAATATTTTAGAAAGAGCTACTTTGAACACATTCTCTGATATTATTATTTACAAAAGCATTTGATTTTTATTTTTTCTCTTAAATCCTATGTGGTAATTATTAGGATTTAGTTTCTTTTTTTTTTTTTGAGTTGGAGTCTCACTCTGTCGCCCAGACTGGAGTGCAGTGGCCGCTCCCGGCCACCGCAGCCTCGACCTGCCGGGCTCCAGCGATCCTTCCGCCTCAGCCTTCCGAGTAGCCGGAATTACAGGCGTGCGCTACCATGCCCGGTTGATTTTTTGATTTATTGTAGAGATGAGATCTCACTGCCCAGGCGGGTCTCGAACCCGCGGGCTCAGGCCATCCACTCACCTCAGCCTCCCAAAGCGCTGGGATTACAGGCTGAGCCACTGAGCCCGGCTATGGATTTAGTTTCTTATCTTTGTTCACTAAGTAAAAATCCAAATTCCCAACCAGACATTTTTTTCCAGTTAAAATTGTTAATCAGATTAGGTGCTTTCATTAGTAGCAAAGTGCGATCAACTAGCAATTATTGAGCATTCATATATCAGGTGAACTGGGTATCCAAAGAGATAAAAGAAAAAGAATAAATCATGAGTCCTTGTTTCAGAGGGTAATATATAAATATCACTGTAATATGCTATAATCTGAAAATAAGCACAGAAGATTTTATTAAAAGAAAGTGGCTAAACTCAGTCTTTAGAAAATAGAGAGTATGGTGTACACATTATCAGCATGAGTGAATGATATAACCATTATCTCAAAGGTTGAGAAATACAAGATTTACTGAGATGGGAGTTGGATAAATGAATTAGGCTGGCTTAAGTTCTCTGACAAAGGCAGTGATGAGCAGTAGATCACAATGGGTTGCTTGGGACAGTGTTGTTTAGACTTAGCAATAATCAGTTTAGGCATTTTAACTTGATGTTGTTCCCCAAATGGGAAATCATTTGAAAGTCCTGAATAGAATAGAAATGTTATCAGAGTAATATTGAAAAAAAAATGGAGCCGCAAATGTCTGTTAATGTCAGTTGAATTGATTTTCTCTTTCCTTTTAAAAATGTGGGCAGGATAGACCTTACCAATGTGGTGAGTATAGTGACATTAGTAGGAAGGAAAGAGCATATCCATGTGAGTAATCCTGATGAAATAGACTCGTTGGGATTTAAGAACCCACAAGTTAAGAGAGGAGACAGAATGAACGCTTTCAACTCCAGGCAGTTTAAGAATTGAGGTATCAGGGCGATGCGCTCTCTGAGTGTATAGACAGGGGAGTGGGAGGGTATTTTGCAAACCTGCTGAATTTGAAGTAATAGAACATTTATGTGGAAATACCCAGAGAATAACCGCAAATCCGGGAAATGCAGACTAAAACTCCAGAAAGCGGTCAGATTAGAGAGAGTCATATAAAGGTCCAGGGCACAGAAGTGAGAGTTGAGGCTGTAAACCTGAGGGAGATCTCTAATGGAAAGTTGCCAAAGATAATGTTTTCTAAGATGGGAGAACACCACACATTGTCTATGGGAATTTAGAGAGAAAGCATCAAGCAGATTATATGTTGTGAAATTTAGGGGAAGCAATATTTTTAGTCACAACGAAATAACCGGTTGTACTGCCAATAAGGTCAAAAAGAATGAGAACACGAAGAGAAAACTGTATTAACAATCAAAAGAACTCTGTTAAGAGGTTATGTCCAGGTTGGGCTCGGTGGTTCAGCCTGTAATCCCAGCACTTTGGGAGGCTGAGGCGAGAGGATTGCCTGAGCCCATGGGTTCGAGACCCACTCAGGCAACTTTGCGAGACCACGTCTCTACAATACATCAAAACGAGCCGGGCATGGTGGTGCGTGCCTGTAGTTCTGTAGTTCCAGCTACTTGGGAGGCTGAGGTGGAAGGATC